>NW_028317893.1:7325000-7625000 GCF_062004578.1 Staurois parvus
CTTTTGCAGTGTGTTTTGGATCATTGTCCATCTTTACTGTGAAGTGCCGTCCAATCAACTTTGCTACATTTGGCTGAATCTCAGCTGACAGTATATCTCTAACCACTGCAGAATTCATGCGGCTGCTTCTGTCACCTCAATAAACACCAATGACCCAGAGCCACTGGAAGCCATGCATTCACATGCCATCACACTGCCTCCACCATGTTTTACAGATGACGTGTGCTTTGGATCATGAGTTGTTCCAAGTCTTCTCCACACTTTTTTTTTTTTTTCCTGTCATATTGGTCTAAATTAATCTTAGTTTCATCCATCCAAAGAATGCTTTTCCTGAACTGGTCTGGCTTTTTTAGATGTTTTTTGGCAAATTCTAATCTGGCTTTTCTATTCTTCAGGCTTATGAATGGTTTGCACCTTGTGGTGAACCCCCTGTATTTGCTCTCATGAAGTCTTCTCTTGATTGTAGACTTTGACGATGATACGCCCACTTCCTGGAGAGTTTCCTTCACTTGTCTGTATGTTGTGAGTGGGTTTTTCTTTACCATAGAGAGGATCCTGCGATCATCCACCAATGTTGTCTTCTGTGGACGTCCAATCCTTTTTATGTTGAGCTCGCCAGTGGGTTCTTCTTTCCTTAGAATGTACCAAACGATTGATTTGGCCACTCTTAATGTTGCTGCTATCTCTCTGATGGATTTGCTTTTGTGTTTGAAGCCTCACAATGGCCTGTTTCACTTGCATGGACAGCTCCTTTTTGAACGCATGATGTAGGTTCACAGCAATGGATTCCAAATGCAAATACAACACTTAGAATCAACTCCAGACCTTGTACCTGCTTAATTGATGAAGAAATAACTAAGGAGTAGCCCACACCTGGCTGTGAAACCGCTTTTGATTCAGTTGTCCAATTACTTTTTGTCCCTTGAAAAAGGGGGGGTGGCTACTCTTAAGAGCTGTAATTCATAAAACTTTCCTCCAATTTGGATGTACATACCCTCAAATTAAACCTGAGAGGGTGCACGTTCAGCTCATATCTATTATATAACTATTGCACTTGAATATGTTTTGGTAAATACCTGAGAAAACTTAAATTGTGCCTGTGTCCAAATATATAGACCTAAGTGTGTGTGTATATATCCTGACGCCTGCCTTTACACGCGCATGAAATTTAATGGCATCCCAGTCTTCAGTATTGACTTCACGCACCCTATAACAGCTTCAACTCTTCTGAGAAGGCTGTCCACAAGGTTTAGGAGTGTATCTATAGGAATGTTGGACCATTCTTCCAGAAGCGCATTTGTGAGGTCAGGCACTGATGTTGGACGAGAAGGCCTGGCTCGCAGTCTCTGCTCTAATTCATCTCAAAGGTGTTCTATCTGGTTAAGGTCAGGACTCTGTGCAGGCCAGTCACGTTCCTCCACCCCAAACACACTTGTCTGTCTTTATGGACCTTGCTTTGTGCATGGGTGCCCAGTCATGTTGAAACAGGAAGGGGCGTTGTCCAATATGTCTTGGTATGCTGACGCCTTGAGTTCCCTTCACTGGAACTAATGAGCCAAGCCCAACCCTTGAAAAACAACTCCACACCATATCCCCCCCCTCCACCAAACCTTTACACTTGGCATAATGCAGTCAGACAAGTACCGTTTTTCCCTGGCAACCGCCAAACCCGGACATGTCCATCAGATTGCCAGACAGAGGAGCATGATTTATCACTCCAGAGAACACATCTCCACTGCTCTTGAGTCCAGTGGTGGCGTGTCTTACACCACTTCATCAAACGCTTTGCATTGCATTTGGTGATGTAAGGCTTGGCTACCTTGAAGCTCTCTACGCACTGTTGTGCTAATCTGAAGGCCAGAAGAAGTTTGGAGGTTTTTAGCTATTGACTGCAGACAGTTGGCGAATTCTGCGCACTGTGCACTTCAGCATCTGCTGACCCTTCTGGGGCCTACCACTTTGTGATTGAGTTGCTGTTGTTCCCAGTTGCTTCTACGTTGTTATAATACCACTGACAGTTGACCGTGGAATATTTGGTAGCAAGGAAATTTCACGAGTAGACTTATTGCACAGGTGGTAACCTATCACAGTACCATGCTTGAGTTCACTGAGCTCCTGAGAGCAGCCCATTCTTTTTCACAAATATTTGTAGAAGCAGTCTGCATGCCTAGGTGCTTGATTTTATACACTTTTGTGGCCATGAAGGTGACTGGAACACCTGAATCCAATGATGGGGAGGGGGGGTGTGATGGGGGGAGAGATTTTTTTTTTTAATTTCCAACCCCCCCACTTCCTCACATTTCATGTTTGTAGCACAAGGGGTTGGGATAAATCTGTCGCAGTGCACAAGAATTGCATCACTAAATTTTAACAAAAGCAATTACATGAGGATTCCCCATCTAGGCATCCCCTATCATTCGCCTAGCTGTTAGACAGCACTTTAAGAACACATCAGATCTCAATTGGGAAAAATATCATGCTGGATATCTATTATGATATGGACTGGGTAATGTGTTATGAACGTAAGGATACCCCATCGTTTGGTGGAAATGAAGATTATCACCCTACAGAGGACTGAATTCAAAGACACCCCAAAAATCAAATTGAAAAATTGCAGCAGGCTAGTCCATTTTTTATTTTTTTTTGCTGAAATTTCAGTACAGCAACACAAAATGGTACTCAGTAGTTTGTATGGCCCCCACATTCTTGTATGCATGCCTGACAACATTGGGGCTTACTCCTAATGCAACAACGGATGGTGTCCTGGGGTATTTCCTCCAAGATCTGGACCAAGGCATCACTGAGCTCCTGGACAGTCTGAGGTGCAACCTGGTAGCGTCGGGTGGATCGAAACATGATATCCATCCCAGAGGTGTTCTGTTGGATTTAGTTCAGGCGAGTGTGGGGGTGCCATTCAATGGTATCAATTCCTTCATCCTCCAGGAACTGCCTGCATACACTCGCCACATGAGGTAATTTTGTACGGCTCTGGCAGTGCTTATCCTGTTCCTCCTTGCACAAAGGAGAAGCTACCGGTCCAGCTGATGGGTTAAGGATCTTCTATGGCCCTGTCCAGCTCTTCTAGAGTAACTGCCTGTCTCCTGGAATCTCCTCCATGCTCTTGAGACTGTGCTGGGAGACGCAGCAAACCTGGCAATGGCACGTATTGATGTGCTGTCCTGGAGGCTTTGGACTGCCTGAGCAACCTCTGTAGGGTCCAGGTATCTCCTTTATGCTACCAGTAGTGACACTGACCCTAGCCAAATGCAAAACTAGTGAAAAAACAGTCAAAGATGAGTAGTGGAAAAATGTGAGTGGCCTCCACCTATGAAATTATTCCTGTTTTTGGGGGTTGTCTCATTGTAGTCGTGTGTTACTGGACAACCTTATTTATAATTTTTTATATATTTTTAATTATGAAAATGCAGTTCAGAGTGACCTCCAACATTTGGTCAATGGAATAGTACAAAGAGAAGTCAGTTGGCTTGCATGGGTTAAAATGAGGATGACACCAGTAATGTTCCTTCTGACTTTGCATAACAAAAGGCTAAGCTTGTGGCTTTGTGAGAACATGAGAAATGTATTCTGTAATGTGCATGTGTGCAATATTAGGAAGTTCCTTACTGTATTTTTAGTACAGTGAGCAGCCTGCGGTACCAGATTTGTGATGGTGATTTACCAGTGTCATGCTCCTTGGCAAGTGACTGAGAAGGATTACATGTAAAATGGTACTTTGTTATTCACCTGTGTCTGTAATTGGCTGGAATTCCTCATCAGGATTTGCATTTCCGTATATTATATTATACTATAATTTTTTTTTTTTGTAACATTTGACAGATGAGTTTTTAGGAAGAGTGCGGGAGAAAAAAACCAGGAACATTGCAGTGTTGGATCTCGGCTGTGGGAAAGGAGGAGATTTGTTAAAGTGGAGGAAAGGCAAAATAGATAAACTTGTCTGTACAGGTAAGTTTTTTTTTTTTTTTCCCCAACCATTTTAAATGTGTTTAAGTTTTTTTTGATTTAGGTTTCTTTTTTACGTTTGGTACAGCGAGTTATCTGATGAGGTGTTCTTGGCTTATTCCTTTTTAATTAAATTTGAACTCCAGCCTTGCCTTCATTTTTTCACAGTTGTACAGACTCCTCTCCTGTACCAAAATTGCTTAGTTTAAATTTCACTGCATTAAAGTCAGACCCTGCCTTGTATGTTGGATGATGGACATCCAGCATCGCTTATCCCTTTTTCCTTCCTAGCTTTACTGTTCTTGGCCCACCTTTTTTCATTCATTGAATTTCCGTTTTGTAAGATGAGCATGAAGACACTACCTAGGGTGTTTTGCTTGCCAATACTATCTATGAAAGCACACTTCTCCAGATTAACACTCACCCATCAAGGCGTTTTGATATATGTATAAGCCTTTTCAAGAGCCCCAGCCTACTGCTTGCTTCAGAGTTTGGAGCTCTAAATTGAAGTGCCGAAGTAGGGTACTGTGATGTTTTCAAGCTATTTACAGCACTCTTCCAGCTTCTCCCACAAGCCTGCATTGCATAGAGAAGCACGGAGACATAGTTATCACGTCACTGGTTCTAAAGTAAGGTACATTTCCTTTAAATAAAACCTATTTATTTTTATTAAGTTCATCAAGTTTGTAAAATAATTGTACATCTTTTTGCAGGTATAAAAAGTGCATTTGTTTTTTTTGTTTTACATTTCAGCCTGTAAGGCATTGCACCCATGAACAACAGATCAGGGTTGCAATGCTTGGATCCTGCAGACTCTCAGTACCCTGTCTTGCCCATACATTGTACGAGCAGGCAGTTACTAAATGTCCGTAAGGATCAATGAACTACCTAGAGCTTTCACCAGTGCCCTGGTAGTTCATTGAGAACTACAAGCTGTCAGTCGCTAACGCTGAAGGCAGTTTTTAGTTCTTCCATTCATAGAATTAATGACAGTGAGTTCTGGGATAATCTCCCTAGTGACAGGGAGGTAGTGGATCGGGAAGAGACTGCAGGAGTGGAAACATGTAACATGTTTTCCAAAGGTGAACTTCTCCTTTTAAAGTAGTGGGGGGAGAGGAGGAACCAGGAAAGAGATGTTAGCTTAAACCTCTTCGTTAAAGTGGATCTGAATTTAAAAAGTGAGCATCTGTTATAATATGGGAATATCTAGAAATGTCAAAGCGGAGTGCCACCCAAAAGTGATCACTGTATTGGTGTCACTGGGTATGTCAGTGACACCTAGTCGGCTCCCCCCATTGTCAGAATGCCCTCCTCAGTCCCTCTATAACTCGCTGATCACCACCATTACTAGTATTAAAAATCCAGTATATATACCGCCATTTGTAGACACTATAACTTTAACGTAAACCAATTAATTTACACGTATTGGGATATAGCACAAATAATAAACTGCACAGGCAATCAAATAGCACCAAAAGAAAGCTCTATTTGTGGGGAAAAAGGACATAAAATGTCATTGTGGTGCAGTGTTGCATGACCGCACAATTGTAAAAGTAATGCAGTGCCGTATTGCAAAAAAAATGGCCTGCTCAGGAAGGGGGGGGTAAATCCTCTGGAGGGCAAGTGGTTAATTGGATATGTTTTATAGCAGAAAGTTAAAAAATGTGTGGGTTGTTGGGGTTTTTGTTTTTTTTTTTTCCCTTCTCTGCCTTTTCATTTTATATAATAAACCCAGTGGTGATCAAATGCCACCAAAAGAAAGCTCTATTTGTTTGAAAAATATGATATACATTTTATTTTGGTACAGCATTGCATGAGTGGACAATTGCCAGTTAACGTAGTGCTGTGCTAAATAGCAAAAAATGGCCTGATCACGAAGGGGATAAAACCTTTCAGAGCTCAAGTGGTTTAAAGTTTTACCAAGTGTATCTTCAGGCCCCTGCTGAATTGGGGCGCTTCAAATCTTTCTGGTCCGTCGACCTGTTTATCTATGGAGGATCAATGGAGGCACCCTTGGATAGCAGTATTGACATAATGTGGAGAGGGTAGTGCACTAGCAATTTTACATGGGCTTGACTAACAAATTAAGTGACTGATAGTCGCAGCGTACTTTTCATTTGATGTAATAGCAATACCAATGATAGGTATTTTGACAATCCAACATAAACTTGAAAAATGTATATTCCCTGTTGTGATTACTGCTTATGTGCAGGCCATCTCTTTTAACAGCTGCCTCCTGTGGTTTTTGAATTTCTAAGGACGAATCAATCCTATGATACCTTGCTGTCTGCAAGCAGCGATTCATGTACTGATTCAGCAACTTTTTTTGTTTAGAAGTCAGGCTCTGTGTAATGTTTGACACCACATCCCTACTTACAGGGTATAGTTAATGTGTCTCAGATTTTGAGGAAGTAAATGTATGGGATTCTTCAAAACCTAATTATTCAGATTAAGTTGAGAAATGAAATGCAATGTGGAAATTTAATATATTATTTAAAAAGTTCAATATAGATCCTTTTAAGGCTGAGCTCCAGCTAACACTTTAATGGACCAAGTTGTCCATTAAGAGATGGCAGAGGGTTAAGATAACTCATTTAACATTGATGCATAAAATGGTCACCTTTTAGGCCTTGTTCACATGGGCTGGGCGTACTATAGCGTACACCCTTTCAAGGGCTGTTTACACCCACACAGGGATGCACAGGCATTCCATGCATTACTGTCCAGGCAGGCCCATTCATGTAATTTGGGACCACGTGGCTGCATGGTCACAGCCGCTGTTCTCAACCTGACAGCCATGCTAGTGCATGGCCCCAGACAGTGTGCAGTTGGAGCCATGCACCCCTCGTGGCTGTCAGATGGAAGTAGCATCTGTGTCTGTGCAGCTGCTGCATCCCAATTGACATGAATAGGACTGGCTGGACATTGATGCACGGAACACCTGATTGATTATAGTTAACGTTCGGCTTTAAATTGCTGTAAACCATGGCTGTCTGCTGATTTCAGCAGAGGGTTTGTGTAAGCTAGTTTAGGATTTATTGCCTTAACCTTGAGGATGGAAAGCAACTTTATTTCAGCACATCTGTAAGCACCGCTGGAGAAAGTGCTGTCACTATTCTTAGTTTATACAGCTGTGCTATAATTTGTAAATTTAGTAGAACCTTTTTCTCTAGGTTTTGCATACGCATTTGTAACTACAGTATGCTGTAAGTTGTGCTGGTAGACTTAGTGCTTTCTTGGCATTTTCACTTCTTTTCCAATTCTTTTGTGACATGAATAACGTAAAAGCTAAACCTAGTCATTATAGCATGCAATACACAGTAAATGTTTTACTACTCCTTTTTTTTAACCACTTGCCTACCGGGCACTTATACCCCCTTATTTACCAGGCCAATTTTCAGCTTTCAGCGCTGCCGCACTTTGATTGACAATTGCGCGGTCATGCAACATTGTACCCATATGAAATTTTGATAATTTTTTTCTCACAAATAGAGCTTTCTTTTGGTGGTATTTAATCGCCACTGGGCGCTTTACTTTTTGCGCTATAAATAAAAAATTGCAAAAAAATTTGAAAAAAAAACAAACTTTTCTTTGTTTCTATTATAACATTTTTTCAAACGGGTAATTTTTCTCCTTCACTGATGTGCGTTGATGAGGCGGCACTGATGGGCACTGATAGGCAGCACTAAAGGGCACTGATAGGCAGTACTAATGAGGTGGCACGGATAGGCGGCACTAATATGCAGCACTGATAGGCGGCACTGATAGGTGACACTGATGATGGGTACTGATAGACGGCACTGACTGGCATCACTGCTGGGCACTGACTGGCGGCACTGACTGGCACAACCGCTGGGCACTGACTGGTGGCACTGACTGGCAGCACTGCTGGGCAGCACTGGTGGGTGGCACTGGTGGGCAGCACTGGTGGGTGGGCACAGGTGGGTGGCACTTCTGGGCACAGGTGGGTGGCACTTCTGGGCACAGGTGGGTGGCACTTCTGGGCACAGGTGGGTGGCACTTCTGGGCACAGGTGGGTGGCACTTCTGGGCACAGGCGTGTGACACTGCAGAGTGGCACAGGTGGGTGCACCGCTGGGCAAAGGTGGGTGATCTGCTGGGCACAGGTGGGCGGAGCTAGTGGGCGCACTGCTGGGCACAGGTGGGCGCAACTTGCGGGTGGCTGCTGGGCACCGATCATCAGGGCACCGATCATCAGGGCACTGATGATCGGTGCCGATCCCCGCTCTGACAACTGCCGGTTCTCGGCAGTGCTTTCCTCATGCTCTGACAGCGTGAGGAAAGTGCAGCCGAGAACCGGCACTTGCATTTCTCTGTGATCAGCGTGTCATTGGACACCGCTGATCAGGTGGTAAAAGGCCGCTGTGATTGGCCTTTTACCACATCACGTGATCAGCTGTGTCCGTAGGACACAGCGATCACGGAGATCGCCGGGTGCGCGCCCCCTGGGGCGCGCAGGAGAGCGCGTTCTGGGAGGACATCATATGACGTCCACTCAGAACTGGCCGGCCGCAGTGCAGCCGTCATTCGGCTATCTGCGGTCGGCAACAAGTTAATTTTCTTGGTTTAATTTGTTTTTTTGTTTTTTTTCTTGCTTGCCTTTTGTCAATTTTTAGAAGTTGTTATAGTGATTAAAATTTGCAGATAAAATACAGCACTTTCTTTATGAAAAGCCCCTGTTATTTTCAGTGACCCCCAGGAATTATTTAATTATGTATAGACCTGCAATAAGTGGCAGTCATTGTTGTGAGGCCTAATGTTCTTCTAGTACTAATTAACTAGAGCAATAGAGCTGTTCTAGCTTATAATTAGCCTGGGACGTTTGTTGCTTTTGCCAGGGTTCATTATATTTTCTTGCTACTTTTTACAGATATAGCAGACGTTTCTGTCCAGCAGTGTGAACAGCGGTATGTTGAAATGAAAGAACGAGCCCGCCATGAGCATATTTTTGAAGCTGAGTTTGTGACTGCAGATTCTACAAAGGTCCGTTTTTTTTCTTTTTTTTTTTTCCTGTGATTGCTGATAAGTCAGAGGTTATAGCAGTGGAAACTAACAAATTATTTAAGAGATTTATAAATGGGCTTTAAACGTATTAAAAACAAATATTCCCCAAATTGTAATGAATTTGATCTTTAACCCATAAACTAGTTTTTCCCCAAATGCATATGTACAGTCACCTGAAATTAAACTGTAGTGTCTAATCCAGGGGTGGGCAAATTTTTTGACTTGAGGGCCGCAATGGGTTCATATATTGGACCCGGGGGCCGGACCAAGAGTAGATGAATGATGTGTATGTGTCATCCATAGTAAGTATAGTAATATTCCCCCATAGTAAGCATAGTAATTAATCCCCCATATAGTAATTCATCCCCCCATATAGTAATTCATCCCCCCATATAGTAATTCATCCCCCCATATAGTAATTCATCCCCCCTATAGTAATTCATCCCCCCATATAGTAATTCATCCCCCCATATAGTAATTCATCCCCCATATAGTAATTCATCCCCCATATTAATTCATCCCCCATATTAAGTCCCCAAGTCCCCCCTGTGTCAATTCACTTACCTTTGCGTTCCTTTCGCCGTATTCCCGCTTCGTTCCGGTGTAGCATGAAAATCTGTCTCCTATGATGATCTGTCCCCCTCGACGTATCTGCGCATGTGCCAGTTTCAGGCATTAGCAGCCGATCGGCGATCTCCGGCACATGCGCAGATACGTCGAGGGGGACAGATCCTCACAGGAGACAGATTTTCATGCTGCACCGGTCTTCAGGGCGGACTGTGAGAGGAGCCTAGCTCCGCGGGCCAGATTAAAAGGTCCGCCGGGCCGTAGTTTGCCCATTGCTGGTCTAATCAATGCATACAAAGTGTTTTTAATTACACTTTTACTATCATGTCAGTAGTCTCATTCCAACTCTGGCTATACATATATTAAACAAAACCTGGAATACCATGTGGCTGCCAGGAATAGGGCAAAGCATGTTTAATCAGGACAGGTTGGCTGCAGGGGATTCCAGCGGGTCACTTATCCCTGGCATTATACTGTACTGTAACAATAGGTCTATATGTACGTGTATGGAAAGGTATATTGAATTTTCTGACTAAAGTTTCACTTTAAGCAGAAAAAAAAAAAAACTTGATGTGTCTAACCTTTCCTTTATCCAAAATTAAAGTCCTGCTATATCACTTCAGTCTGGTCCCTTTTGCAGGTACAGCTATGTTACACATTACAAATAAGTGTCTATACCACAGGTGTCAAACTGGCAACTCTCCAGCTGTTGCTGCACTACAGGTCCCATGTGGTATTGCAAGGCTGATAGTTACAAGCATGACTCCCACAGGTGGGGGCATGAAGGGATTTGTAGTTCCTTAACAGCTGGAGAACCATCAGTTTGACGCCCCTGCTCTATACTGTTTACAATCCAGTAATACAGTCTCACCCTGCTCTGCACATGCTCAGTTACTGTGCCAAAAATGTAGAGGCTTATCTGCTGTCAGCCTAACTACTTTGTGGGCTCTGGGCTTCAGCAAAATGACAGCCTCTGTCAAGAAGAACAGGAACAATGCTGGAAGCAATGTACAGCACACACAAATTTTGGTAGCATAATTAATCATGTAGAATGAATTTTCCCTGCTAAAGAACATATCAAGTTGTTATGGGTAAAGTTCTGCTTTTTAAGCCAGCTATCAATTGTCTCCTTTTTTGTAAATTACTTGGTTTTCTCCTTTTTACCATGGAAAATCTGAAATAATCCATTTTTGGGTAACCCTGGCTAAAAAAGGTATACAGCCTCAACTCAACAAATTGTCCACACCACATTGGTTTTCAGTAGAAGGGCTCCCTGATGCTTGGCGATCAGTGAATGCATCAAAGAATGCCATTACATTAGTGGTGGTTTTAGTGCTCCCTTACATTTGGGTACAGAAAGAATTCCAAATACATTAGTGGTCAGTGAAAACAATACTGTCCTTGCAGACAGCTAACATGAATATTGCTGTCAGTGGTTACTTACCTGAAAAAATTAAAAGAAGCTTCACTGGCCCCATGCCGCTGGCTGTGCGGTCGTGCTAGAGCTATGCAGGCACTGTTAGGCAAGACCTCAGTCTGCCACTACGCACTGCTCACAAAACCCTAGCAACCTCTTTATGAAACACAAGTTACAGCTGCTGTAAGGTATAAGTGTAAGGGCTGGTTCACACCAGATGCAGTCCAGTGTTTTATTCTGTATCAAAAACACATGGACAGTGTTTTAACATGAATTCCAGTGTCCCTAGTTCACACAGTGCAGTCAACAGAAGTAGAATGTTGCTTTTTTTTTCTTTCTGTATGGAATGCATCTGGAAAGTGGCAAAAGGCAACAAAATGCATCAGAACGCAGATGTCCTTTTTAGATGAAGGGGAAAAAAAGGAGAAAAGAAAAAAAATGCACCGCATACGTCAAAAACTGCATGCATAAACTTGTCTGGAACGCAGAAGTGGTAGTGTGAACTGGCCCTTAGCATTTGGGTGTGTAATGTCTAAAGTCATGGAAATGCAAGTAACCAGTTGACATAGGGCCTGCATAGACTTGCCTCTTACGAATTTAATATGTAGTATTAAGTCTTCAAACTAAACATTTTATAGTTTTTAGTTAGAGTGGGAAAGATACAATGTCTACAAGGTTTTTATAGCTGTTTTTGATACCATTGGTGAGTTTTTCCCTTTTCTGTCCCTGTGATGCCTATACAAAAATTAGGTGTAAAATTGTCACAAGGACAGAAAAGCACTAACCACAATAAAAAACCTGATTAGCAGGTTTCCTATCCCTTGATGGGCTAACAGTAGGTGTGGGGGGTTCCAAAAAGGGACACAAAGATAGCAATAAAATGCCAGCAGATAATTTAACCCTCCCTGCTCTCTCCAAAACCTAAAAGTTGGGCTTTCAGTAGACTACAAACCCTTTATCTGCTACCCCAAAATAGATTTTTTTGACAGAAAAAATATATGGCACAAAACACTGTGCCCTACACCTGAGTAACATTAAGACCTGTTTTTGGAGCCCCACTCTGTGTCCTGTACAGTTTTTAGAGTATTCAAAGTTGTATGAGTAAGGCAAAGCGGAGACTGGAGCAATCTTGGTTTGGGCTGTACTAATAGGTCAAAAGACCGAATCATAGTCCGGAGCTGGTGGTTATGTTCTCAGAAGAAACATTTTCCAGTTCCTGTCATCTCCCGCACCCCATTTATTATGCTTATTCGCTTTAGTTAATCTATTAGTTGATTTGAAAATGTTATACTTTTTAGGGACATGTCACAGTGAATCTTACCTTTCCAGCAAAAGCAGCCTTAGCTGTAATTGCTTTCTTTAATTAAACTCCTGCCTGTGGAATAAAGCTTATTTGTACTCCATGCTATCTCTGAAGCAAATAAGAATCTACCTAGTAGAAAATATTCATTGCTTGGCCTCATGTCTCAAGCATATTTAAAGTTCTGCATATTGTCTGTAAAAAGCAACATAGTTTTGTTCCCTGAGACTTATGTCAGAACCCTGGAAGTTCCATGTACAAAACCCAAGAAGTAGAATGGTGATCCAGTACAATGCTCTTACTCCTTGGCTTTTGTGAGTATGTTCTCACTTGTTTTTATACTCCAATAAAGTTACTGTAATGCAAAGAAAAAAAAAAGCCATATAGTTTGTATTTCTTAAGATTTGTGTAGAACCCTACAAGAAGTGGGGTTTAGGGATAGTGGGTAGACCTGACAAACGGGGAGAATTCTGAAAGTTAATGTACTGTAACTCTTTTTTTAATTTTAGGAGCTATTGTCTACAAAGTTGAAAGATCCAAATATGACTTTTGACATCTGCAGCTGTCAATTTGTTTACCATTACTCATTTGAGACATATGAGCAGGCTGACATGATGCTCAGAAATGCTTGCGAACAACTTTGCCCTGGAGGCTATTTCATCGGCACAACTCCAGATGGCTTTGAGCTGGTGTAAGTGTTTTAAGATCCCTTTTTATTGCTATGTAAAATGCTCAGAAAAATGAGCCGTCTATCCCATCATGCTGCCAAACACTGGTAAACAGCCAGCCTCTTGTGATATGTTTGACAGAAATGTTTTTAGAACATTTTGTAGCTGAATTATTAACACGTACTACTACACCAATTCCAAAAAAGTTAGGACACTGTAAAATCTACATAAAAACAGAATGCAATGGATTTGGAAATCTCATAAACCCATATTTTATTCATAATAGAAAACATATCTAATGTTTTAACTGAGAAAATGCACCATTTTAAGAAAAAATAAGGCAATTTTAAATTTGATTGCAACATCACATCTCAAAGTTGAAACAGGACAACAAAAAGCTGATAAAGTGGTACTAACATGAAAGAGCTGGAAGAACATTTTGCAATTTAGTTGCAGAAGTAAAGAGGGGCAGAGCTTCACCAATCTGAAAAGCTACGTCTAAACATTGTCAAACAATTTCAGAATAATGTACCTTAATGTAAAATTGCAAAGACCACGAAAAACTTCTGTAGTCTGACAAATCAAAATTTGACCTTTTTGGTAATCATGGGTGCCGGATCCTCCATACTAAAAAAGGAGACTGACCTTCCAGTTATCAGTGCTCAATTCAAAGGCCTGCATCTCTGATGGTATGGGAGTGCTTTAGTGATTATGCAATGGGCAACTTGCACATCTGGAAAGGCACCATCAATGCTGAAAAATATATCCCGGTTTTAGAACAGCATATGCTCCCTTCCAGATGACCTTTTTACCATTTGAAAATATTTGGCGCATCTTGTGCAAGAATGGGACAATTTCTCTCCCAGAATTCCAGCAACTGGTCTCTTCAGTTTCCAGATGTTAAGAGTGGTGTTAGAAGTAGAGGAGATACTACATATGGCCCTGTCCCATCTTTTCTGAGACATCTTGCTGCCATCAATTTCAAAATTGCTTTATTTTTCTTAAAATGGTACATTTTCTCAGTTTAAATATTTGATATGTTTTCTAGTGTAAATATATTATGGGTTTATGAGATTTGCAAATCATTCTGTTTTTACATAAATTAACACCACTTCCCCACTTTTTCTAAATTGAGTTTTAGGTGTAACACTTAAGATCACAATTGATTTGGGAACTTTGGAAAGATTACAGATACTGTACATTTTAGTCAATGCATTTACAAGTGTCATTTTGCATTTTTAATTCGTGGCCCCACTTTTATATTGCCCTACTAACACTGTCCAGAGTAGGCCCTGTTTATATTTTTATGGTGGGCGCCAAACCCCAGAGATCTTTCATGTTGTTTCAGGTAGATCTTTGCCTCTCATAGGTTGCCTATCGCTGCTCTAGAAGGCCTGCTGTGAATCTGTTTATTTTTAGATCTTCGCAATGCAGCGATACTTTCTATATATTGTATTTTACCATGTTGTTCCTGGTGTTGGAACAGACCAGTCATCTAAAGGTTCTATGGTTTTAAACTGCAGTAAACACATTGAGGGGAGAAAGTGTTTATACCGTGCTTTGCCCCACCCAAAGCTAAAAAAAATAAATAAATTAGAATTATTCTCTTAATCCATTCAAATAAACCTCTTTTTCTGATTCTGTCTGTGTTATATTGTCTGTGGTGTGTGTCTTTTGGTTGCTAATTTTTTTTTCTATCAACTCTTTACAGTAAACGTCTTGAAGCTTCTGAAACAAATTCTTTTGGAAATGATGTGTATGGTGTCACATTTCAGGAAAAGGGAAGCTATCCTCTCTTTGGGTGCAAATATGACTTTAGACTGGAAGGTGTGGTTAATGTGCCAGAATTTTTGGTGTATTTTCCAATTCTTGTAGAGTAAGTGTTTTGTTTTTGTTTGTGTTTTTTTTCCCCCAGTAATTTGGTAAAATTGTTTCATATGTCCTGTATATAACTTGCCTACTTTTATCCATACTAAGTGAAATTTTCCGCTTTTATCTTGTGTTCTTGCTTACCCTTGCATCCATTAAAACAAAAAAGTTTGTTTTGAGGGGTACCAGTTTTTCTGATAAATCGGAATTTCAACAGTGGGTACCTTCAGTTTGGAAACATTCTGTTCACAGCTTCTCATTTTGCAACACCTGCTCAAGCTCATCACTAGAGTGAGCTGAAGGAAAGCTTGCTTGACTTTGATCTAGGATAAATGAGCAGACCATTTCTGTTCCTTCCCTTTTGAGCTCCATCTAGTTAATTAAAAAAAATGCAAATGAAGAGCTTTGCCTAGCAGTTTTGTGTAGATCTTGAAGTTAAGATGAAAATATTACCTACTTCTGTCTTGCTCACTTGTGCATGCCAGTATCTTCTATTAATTGATTTGAACAAATATTTATTTTAATGTTTCACTTCTCTGCATAAGTGGAATGGACAGGAAGTTGGAAGTGCTTTGTGCTGGAATTGTTGGGCAGAGGTAAATCTCGTTAAGTTAAATACAAAAGCAAACCTTTTATCATATTGCAGCTTACCAATTCTTAATTGTGATGAGAGAGAGAGAGATCAGTCCCTAACTCGCATTCATAAATACTATGGTCAATTTAGACAGGATCCAATTAACCTACCAGCATGTCTTTGGAGTGTGGGAGGAAACCGGAGAACCCGAAGGAAACCCGCACAGGGAGAACATGCAAACGCCAGGCAGGAGGTGCCGTGGCTGGGATTCAAACCAACGACCCTAGTACTGCCAGGCGGAAGTGCTAACCATTTAGCCACTGTGCTGCCCATATGGTGATCTGGCCAGTTCAACAAAACAAGCTCTCATGCAAATGTAGTAGTTAGGAATGTTGAGACAAACTATTTACTGCTGATGTGGTTTCTTTAAAATGATTGTTTTTTAATTTAATGTTGTAAATCCTTTTGTCTCAAAAGTGGGAAAAAAAAGTTGCTGTAACTGCTGTGTGAGCTGGTGTTTTGTTAGTGTATTTAAATCTGCTAGTACGTCTAACACTGCTATCCCAGACTTTTGATGCTGCTGTCAAAGTGTGCCCGCCTGTGCTCCTTCAACCAGAGTGGGGGCACTCTGATACAGGAGATATTACTTGCCAGATCACTAGGTGAACACAGAGGGAGAAGGCCTAAAAAAATTAAAAAAAATAAAGCATCCACCACATAACATTTGGTTAGCTGAAATAAATTACATTTTTGAGTTTAATACCACTTTAAGGCAAACATTAGTGTACAGTTTGCATCCTGGGTATGGGGACTTTGGGGAAACCTGGGTTGGAGATGGTTTGTACCAGCACCTGTTATTACTAATTGTAATTTTATCGAAGTATTTGTGGAAATAGTTTCACTTTTTCCAATATGCTGACTAGCCTTATTAGAAATTTTTTTTTTTCCCCCTCAATCTATTTTTTTCTCAACCAGTATTTATAACAATGCAACCCTAGGCTAGAGACATAATTTTAAAAAAATACTGTAGGTTCAACTAGTCTTTTGATCTGGATGTTGGATGAGTGGTTAAACACCTTTTTAACATTCGAGAAAAAGTCCATTTAAATGTGACTACTGCTAACCACCTCTGACATAAATCTAAATGCAGCAGCCTTCCAGACCCTTTCTGTACAGCTAAAGCCTGGGCCGTTAAGTCAATTAAAGCTCCGACACCTTTGGGTAGTGATTTGAGATTTGCAGTAACTCGGGTTACATTTTAAGTTGCACTTGAAGCTAAACAGAGTAAACTGTCTGATTTCAACACAGTTCAGAGTACAGTTACTACTTAGTTTCTAATCGGCATTAGTAACGGACTCGTTGCTGTCATCTGTTGTTTGGAATTGTTTAACCAGTTGCTTATCTTGACTGTGAGGTACAGCCAAATGTCATTCAGGAACATTGAAAGCTCAGAACTTTCTGCCCTGTCACAGCCAATGTAGTTTGTGTATTTGGTACCAGCAGACTGCAAGGTGGATAGAGGAACCTCCCCAGGTTGGCCATTGTCTTCTGACAGAGGGGGTTCCTCTGCTGTCAGAATATCCTGATCAGGGCTGCAAATACGTTTTCAAGGCGTATTCATGATTTTGCATTTCTGGGTAAGGCATGCGCGCAGCCTTACCCGGACAGTCAGATGCCGGACTGTCGAAGATGTGAATCACCGGGTCCCAGCCAGCGATTCATGGCCAGGACTCGGTGATCGGCGGAGCAGCTGACAGGGGAGAGATCTGTGAGTGTAAACACAGATCTCTCCTGTCAGCAGGGATGTCCTGCTTTTTATCAGGCTTCCCCTAGTGAAACAACATAAGGAATATGATTAATGTGCTCTATTACAGTTAAACCTTTGCCCCAGTTGTTAACCCCTTCCTACCCAGTGTCATTAGTACACTTGGTGTCACTGGAAATAACAGCGGCAGTTATACAGTGACCAGTGCTAATAAAAAGCACTAAGTCAGTTTCCACCCAGTGTCAGCATCAAAATGCCCAATGCAGGCTTGCTATGAAAGGATTGCTGACATTACTAGTACAAGTAAATAAAATTTGTGTGTGTGTATGTAAATGTGTGTGTGTGTGTGTGTGTGTGTGTGTGTATGTATATGTGTGTGTATATGTATGTGTGTATATATATATATATATATATACCATTTATAGACGCTATAACGTTCATGCAAACCAGCTAATATATACTTACTGGGGTTTTGTTTTGTTTTTTCCCTGCCTGTCACGCAGCAGAATACATTTTGGGCGTAATTTATGAAGACATTTCATTTTTTTTTCTTGGATGTGTTTTATAGCAAAAAGTAAATATTGGTGTGTGTGTGTGTGTGTGTGCAAAAAAAATGAAAAACCCAGTGATGATCAAATACCACCAGAAAAGCTTTCTGTGAAAAAAAAATTAATTTTGTGGTGTTGCATGACTGCGCAGTTGTTAAAAGTAGTGCAGCACCGTATAGCAAAAATGGCCTGGTCATGAAGGGGGGGGGGGAGGTTAAATCTTCCTGAGAGAAAGTGGTTAAAGATATAAAAAATGCTTTGTTTCATAAGTTTTACAGTTTGTTTTTTTTTCTTATGATTTGGTAAGGGGATTACAGCCCCATCAGACTTGACTCTTAACTCCATCTGTCACCCTAGGGAGATTCACTCTTTTGTGTGTGTGTGTGTGTGTGTGTGTGTGTGTGTGTGTGTGTGTGTGTGTGGTGTTTTTTTTTTTTTCTTTTATCTGGTGGCATCTGTCACCGGGACTGAATTTGAGAGAAAATGCAACATTGGGTTGTCTCAAAACAAATCTATTAATCTAAGGAACTGAAATTATTCTCTCTTGAAGAGGAGATTAAGGGGGGACATGAATAATATATGTAGAAATACATCAGTTGCTCATATAGTGAACTCTGTGTAGAGTTATTCACCTTGAGGTCATCACAGAGGACAAGGGGGCACTCTTTACATCTGGTGGAAAATAAATTTAATCTCCAAACACGGAAAGGTTTCTTCACAGTGAGCTGTGAAAATGTGGAATCGACTCCCTCAAGATTTGGGTCTGACCAGCTCAGTGGATTTCTTTAAAAAAGGCCTGGATTCTTTCTTAGATACACAGAATATAACTGGATATAACATTTAGAGGTAAAGTTGATCCAGGGAATATCCGATTGCCTCTTGGGATCAGGAAGGAATTTTTCTCCCTGCATGAGAAATTTGGTTCATGCTTTGCTGGGTTTTTTGTCTTTCTCTGGATCAACTGTGGGTATAGGGTTATAGCTTTTTTTTTTTTTTTCAGTTGAACTTTTGTCTTTTTTCAGTCAGGCTAACTAGGTAACTTTTCAAAGCCAATTCTGATCTCAGTTGTGATATCAAGCACTGTTTGTTCTTTTGAGAATTGGAAGCCTTTTTACAATGAGACTTGTACTGGGAGAAATGAGCTAAAGCTGCCAGTTTTCTTAAAATACTAGTTACCTGGCTGTCAGACTAATTAAAAGGTGTCAAGTCCTAGATCAAATGTGCAGATTGGAATGTCAGTCAAATCAAAGCTTTTGATGTGTAAAGTACTGAAGTAGTTAAGCCAGGCAACACGTATTTTTTCAGGAGTTTCGGCAATGGTATCCAATATTTCTCAGTATGGGTTTTCTAAAAGCATCTTTGCATTGCGAATGGTAAAGAATGCAATGAAAATGACCAAGAAATAACTTTTTAAATTGTAATTCCAGTACTGGCCATGAGGTGCCACTGTGTCTTTTCTAAGTGCTTTATTTGGAAAAATAAATTAAAATAGATGGAGAAAAGGAGAATAAGCAAGCGGCAGTGGATCTGATGTGAGAGTGTGGGTGGAATTAACACATCTATTTGTTTTGCAGAATGGCCAGGAAGTATAAAATGAAACTAATTTACAAGAGCACCTTTAAGGAATTTTTTGAAGAGAAGGTTAAAAATGACGAACAGAAAACTCTGCTGAAAAAAATGCAGGCTTTGGAGGTAATTTTGTTAAGCCTTGTTAATGACATAGAAGACTGTCGCCCAACTTTGTATGCTATTATATTAAGGCACTATAATGAAAACTGATTGTGCCTTTAAATGAAAGCCACGGGAAGCTGTGTTTGGAGCAAATGAGGCTTCTTTTATTTTTGCTAGTCTAGGAAATCTTATTTTTTTTCATTGGGACATGGCTGACACTTTAGGTGTTTTTTGAGTTCTAGATGCTTTGTTTTTGTTATTTTTGTTTTTTTAACATATCCCTGTTCTAAAGTTTCAATGCTGATTGTATTAAAGGATATGTAAACACAGTGCATTTTAGGAAAAAACATTTACTAACCATAATCAAGTGTAGCTGCGTGAAAGATAAAACGTTCTGTACTTTTTTTTTTTTTTGTTTAGGTTTTATCCTGTGATCACACACCTGCATAGTCCTCCCTCAGTTCTCTTCCCCTCTAGAGGAGGAATGTTCCACTAGTAAATAGACAGGCAGCGTCTGCTGTCACATTCAGCAGGGAGGTACATTCCCTGTCTGTGTGCATAGCAATCCCATATCTCTGTTCCTGATTTGCACAGCCTGCAGCTCTCCCACAGCTACAATCACTGCTGGCCAGCTCCTCTCCTGCTCTGCATCTCCTAGGAGGTATAGAAGGGATGAAAACTAACCATGCTAGGACACATCTGCCTCCATGCCTGGATTTGGTCAGTTTGAAACGGGCATTCTGGGAACTTGCAGGATGATTAGGTATTTTGCAGCAACCTGCTCAATGAAGAGAAAAAAAAAAAATTACAGGCAACACTAACTAGTCAGTAGGTATAGTTGAATAGCATATATAGATTTTTCATTTTAGGGTTTACAAACCCTTTTACATGTTGGGCTGGCAGTGGATGGATGGTGTCAATGTTCCAGTTGTAGGATTAAACCTTTTTGAGTGCTTTTGATCCTAGCCAGAATATAAAGTGGAGCTAAAGCAAATAATACTTTCCTCTGCTCCAACAGTCTGATGCCTGTGAGGTCCTTCTTTAGCACTAGCATAGTCTCACCGGCTTTTTCCAGGAATCCGGTTTCAGCTTCCTTGATTGGCCAGCGCAGAATTACATCATTCCTGCACATGTGCAGGAGTCGGTCAACCCAGGACACTGACACTGTCAGGGTGCACAGCTCTATTTTACATTCTGGGGAGGATTGCGAACAAGCAGATAAGTGTATTTTATTGCAGAAGTGACATTGGGTGTTCAAATTTTCTATATTTTTTTTATTTTTATTTTCAAAATTTTCTCAACATATTCAAGCTATAGTTATGAAATGGATATGGGCTGAAGGTGCACACTCTCAGGTTTAATTTGAGGGCATGTACATCCAAATTGGAGGAAAAGTTTAGGAATTACAGCTTTTAAGAGTAGCCACCCCCCTTTTTTCCAGGAACCAAAAGTGATTGGACACTTGAATCAAAAGGTTTCATGGCCAGATGTGGACTACTTCATTGTTTCTTCATCAATTAAGCAGGTTAAAGGTCTGGAGTTGATTCTAAGTGTTGCATTTGCAATCTATTGCTGTCAACCTACATTATGCGTTCAAAGGAACTGTCAATGTAAGTGAAACGGGCCATTGTAAGGATTCAAAAACAAAACAAATCCATCAGAGAGCAGCAACATTAGGAACAGACACATAAAGAACTGAAGACAGCTGCAGTTAACCTCCCTGGCGGTATGATTATTTCAGATTTTTGGTGCTGAAAGCGGTACCATTATTTTGCATGGAAATATGTAGTTTTTTTATTGTAGGCTGTAATTTTTAGGAATAACTCACTGAAATCTGTCCGAACAAGAGTCTATTAAACATCCCGGGGATGATAAAATTTGAAACCCGAAATCATAAATTATAATTTAATAAATAATCATAAAAAATAATAATATAATAATAATACATTTAATTCAATAATATAATCAAACCGAAAACACTGAAATTTGAAATAGAGCGCCAAGTTCGTACATTGCTGAGCAAAGTCGCAAAATCGTTTTCAGTGTCTGATGACGAATTTCCCCCACGAATCATTATCACTCAATTCTGCAAGTGGTTCTGATTTACTATCGCTGTTCTCTAGCTGGTCTAAAACCGCTTTTGACCTAAAGGGACATTTTTTGGACGCCATGGATTTTTCTAAGTTTCCAGGCAGAAAGACAGACAAAATGTAGGCAGGGCACAGGACAAAGCACTAGGGACAATATGTATGTGAAATGGGTTGAAACAGCAATGTTTTACTGTGAAAAATGTGTTTTGAAAAAAATGACATTTTTTAAAATTTTCAAATTTCCCGCCGCCGCCCGTACGTCCCGACGTCACGGGGACCGGAACACAGAAGCCGGATGCCGGCATCAGCCGGAGGAGATGGCCGGGGACGCTTCAGGGGACACATCGTGGGAGCGAAGGACAAGGTAAGTGCTGCAGGGACTCCCTATGCAGGGCCGCATGGTAAGCCCGAGTGTAGCTCGGGGTTACCGCTTTTGGTACTAAAACTCTACCCCGAGCTACACTCGGGAATACCGCCAGGGAGGCTAATGCCTGGCAAAGCATCAGAAAGGAGGAAACCCAGTCTTTGGTAATGTCCATGGGTTCCAGACTTCAGGCAGTCATTGTTAGTTAAGGATTCTCAGCAAAATATTAAAAATGAGCATTTTATTTATGATATTAATTTGTCCAATTGCTTTTGGTCCTTTGGAAAAAGGGGGGGATGGCTACTCCTAAGATTTGTAATTCCTAAACCCTTCCTCCAAGTTGGACATAAATACCCTCAAATTAAACCTGAGAGTGTGCACTTTCAGCCCATAACCTTTTCATAACTATAGCTTGAACATGTTTTGGTAAATACCTACAAATCTAAAATTGTGCCTGTGTCAAATACATATGGACATAACTGTGTGTGTATATGTAATATAGGGAACATTCTCAATATATTTCCTCGTGATACATAAAATCAGATCCAAATTTGCTACTGTGTTATAAACCTGTGTATGAAATACACTAAAATATGATAAAAAAAATATTTTGAATGTGAACCAGCTGCATTGCACTCAATGATCTCTCATATAAGTCCTCAAACCTCCAAAAAATCGAAAATAGGGCTGTGCTAGTCACACAAATGTCATCCTCAATCCCAAAAATAGTGAGTTTCATAAAACCACACTGGTTATGAAAAATATTCCTAATATGCTTTTGTGCATATACACCAACACATATAAATAAATCTTAGTATATGTGGATGAGTGTCTAAATCATTAACATAAAAGTGAAATGTCCAAACATTTTAACAAAATAGCAGCAGTACTCCAGAATAGGACTACCACTCAATATTACACCTCCGTGTAACGTATGCAGCATCAGCTCCGGTACTCCACCCCCACCAGGTGAACTCTCATCTTTTTACCCTCCCTGAGCTACACTCGGGCTTACCATGCGGCGTTGCTCAGGGATTCCCTGCAGTGCTTACCTTGTCCTTCGCTCCCGCGATGTGTCCCCTGCAGCATCCTCGGCCATCTCCTCTGGCTGATGCCGGCTTCCATGTTCCTGTCCCTGTGACGTACGGGCGCCAGAACCGACGGCGAATTTGAAAGTTTTAAATGTCATTTTTTAAACGATTATTACATTGCTGTTTCAAAGCATTTCACATACATTTTGTCCCTACTGCTTTGTACTGTGCCCTGCCTGCGTTTTGACTGTTTCTGCCTGGAAACTGGGAAAAGTCCATGGCGTCCAAAAAGCGTCCCTTTATGTCAAAATTGGTTTTAGACCAGCTAGAGAACAGCGATCGTAAATCAGAACCACTTGCAGAATTGAGTGATAATGATTTGTGGGGAAATTCGTCATCAGACACTGAAAACGATTCTGCAACTTTGCTCAGCAATGTGCGAACTTGGCGCTATATTTCAAATTTCAGTGTTTTTGGTTTGATTATATTATTGAATTAAATTTATTATATTTTTTATGATTATTAAATTATGATTTCGTGTTTAAGTTTTATTATATCCGGAATGTTTACTAGACTCTTGTTCGGACAGATTTTCGTGAGTTATTCTTAAAAATGACAGGCCTACAATAGAAAAACTACATATTTCCATGCAAAATAATTTTTGGTACCGCTTTCAGTACCAAAAATCTGAAATAATCATACCGCCAGGGAGGTTAATGATATGCTCTCCCACGGTCTATCCCTGTTTTTGCTCCTACCAACGGAACCGAATCCTGCTCTCCATTCAGAGCTCCAGCTTCAAACCGGAATCTCCTCCAACAAGCCATAACATGTAAAGAATACTGCATATAGTGTCTTCTCCTTTAAAATACTTTGTCACAAACCACAATGTCACTACATCCAGAGCATGTGACTTCAGAGGGGGGCGGGGAGTTTAAATTATTTCATGTAAGGTATATTCCGGACAACAGAAAAAAGTACTTTTATTGAATGTCAGCTGATTAGGAAAGCCCAGCCACTGCCCACAGGGAAACCGTTTATGTAATAGGTACACATGTCTTCAGGTGAAAGTTGCCATCATAGAGAATTGTTTGGTTGTTAATACGACTTTTTTTTTTTTTTTCCTGGTGGTATCCCTCCTTCAATTAGCTCAGTGACAATGTACTGTAATGCTAAAGAACTTTAAAAAGCTAAAATGAAGGACTGTTTATTGATTATTGAAAGTGGAAGATAATGTGAAATAGTTTGCTTTAACTATAACTGGCAAAATCCTTTTGTTTTTTGAGGGTTTTTTTCCCCTAATGGACATAATTTTTTAAAATTCCCATATAAAATAAAGTAAAAGCATGGAATGCTTAAATCAGTTGTAGCTGACTTTTCCTGCTCTCATGCGTGCATTTTATTTTTTTTTGTGTAAGGCATTCACTGTGTTATAATTATACTCCTTTTGGTCACAGCCAGGAAAATTGCTTGACTTAATAGCATCTCTAGAGATTTTAAAAATATATACTCTTGAGTACACATTACAGAATAGTCTTATTTTGGTGTGGAAGAATTGATGTATGACGTGGTAAAATGAAAAGGATCAGACACAAGCTGCTGTTTTTGATTGCATGGTCTTATGAAGTAAGTGCTGGAGCGTGATAGTTATAATATAGTGCTGCATAATATTGTGGCTTTTAGGAGATACTCATTTTGCTCATGGATTATGTATTTGTCATAACAACTTGAATAAAAAAAACATTTACCTCTCATTGTCAGATTGTTGGATAAAATCTAGTTATTTTGTAATGGTTTCTACTATACAGCCCTGATGGGATATACAGTAGAAGTTTTAAATGCATTTTGTATTCTATTTTTGTAAGGTAGTCAGTTTGCTGTGTCATTAACTATACGACATTTTAAAATCCTTTTAGCAATATCCACCAGCATCAAGTGCAAGTTTAGTCTCTAACCATGAAGAAGATTATGAGCATGCCAAGAGAATTAAGGAGAGTGGGAAAGCCAAGATGCCCTTGGTAAGTGTTTTAGTCAATTTATATGTGCTGTTGCTAAAAAAAAAAAAAAAAAAAAAAAAAAAATACATGGTTGTGTTTTTATTAGCCCACAGTAGAGGTGTTATGTCCTGATGTTCCTTGAACAACCATTTATTTAGCCATGCTTTAAATATCTGGTACGATATTGTCAAAGTGTGTGTGTACACAGTGGATATAAAGTGTCTACACACCCCTGTTAAAATGTCAGTTGTCTTCTCATTTTGACTCAAAATATCACCAGTGTTTTTGGTCTAGACACATACAGTGGATATAAAAAGTATATATACCCCTGTTAAAATGTCTGGTTTCTGTGATGTAAAAAGACAGATATAAATAATTTCAGAAGTTTTTCTACCTTTTTAATGTAACCTTTAAATTGTACAACTCAGTTGAACAACAAACTGATATCTTTTAGGTAGAAGGAAGTAAAATAAAAAAAACTAAAATAATATATGGTTGCTTAAGTGTGCACACCCTTAAACTAATCCTTTTGTTGAAGCACCTTTTTGATTACAGCACTCTGTCTTTTTGGGTATGCGTCTATCAGCATGGCACATCTTGACTTGACAATATTTGCCCACTCTTCCTTACAAAAACACTCCAAATCTGTCATTGTGAGGACATCTCCTGTACACAGCCCTCTTCAGATCACCTCAGATTTTCGATTGGATTCAGGTGTGGACTCTGGCTGGGCCATTCCAAAACTTTAATCTTCTGGTGAAGCCTTTCCTTTGTTTATTTGGATGTATGCTTTGGGTCATTGTCATGCTGAAAGATTAAGTTCTTCATGTTCAGCTTTCTAGCAGAAGCCTGAAGGTTTTGTGCCAATATTGACTGGTTTTTGGAACTGTTAATAATTCCCTCTACCTTGACTAAGGCCACAGTTCCAGCTGAAGAAAAACAGCCCAAAGCATAATGCTGCCACCACCATGCTTCACTGTGGGTATGGTGTTCTTTTGGTGATGTGCAGTGTTGTTTCTGCGCAAAACATATCTTTTGGAATTATGGCCAAAAAGTTCAACCTTGGTTTCATCAGACCAGAACACATTTTCCCACATGCTTTTGGGAGATTTCAGATGTCTTTTTGCAAAATTTAGCCAGGCTTGGATGTAAGAAAAGGCTTTTGTCTTGCCACTCTACCCCATATTCCAGACATATGAAGAATATGTGATATTGTTGTCACATGTACCACACAGCTAGTACTTGCCAAATATTCCTGCAGCTCCATTGATGTCGCTGTAGGCCTCTTGGCAGCCTCCCAAACCAGTTTTCTTCTTGTATTTTCATCAATTTTGGAGGGAAGTCCTGTTCTTGGTAACAAGGTTGTTGCGCCATATTTTCTCCACTTATCGGTCTTCAGTGTTCCATGGTATATTTAATGCCTTGGAAATTCTTTTCTACCCTTCTCCTTACTGATACCTTTTAACTGTGAGATCCCTCTGATGCTTTGGAAGCTCTCTGCAGGCCATGGCTTTTGCTGTAGGATGCAACTAAAAGTGTCAGGAAAAGACTTAGAACAGCTGAATTTTATTTGGGGTTAATCAGAGTCCCTTTAAATGATGGCAAGTGTGTACCGACTCCTATTTAACATGATTTTGAATGTGATTGCTTAATTCTGCACACAGCTACATACCCAGTTATAAGAGGGTGTGCACACTTATGCAACTACCTTATTTTAGTTCACAGAAACCTGACATTTTAACAGGGGTGTGTAGACTTCTTGCCTCCCGTGTGTGTGTCTGTGTGTGTCTGTGTGTGTGTATCAATTTCAAGTCCTGAAATTTCAAGTGATTAGCCAGGTCTTAAGAGTTACTTGCCACCAGTTGCCCCACCCATACCATACCCTGGCACGCCCCCTAAACACTCCCTCTCATGAAATGACAGTTAAATGTTTTATGCAGATCCACTCCCAGGTGAGTCTGTCCCCAGTAAAATCCCCCAAGAGGGGGGCAGTGGGACAGGAGACAGGATAGGTGGCGGGCAGCATCGCAGGATATGTGGCTGGCAGTGTCACAGGAGGAAGGCAAAGGGATAAATGTGGGGGGGGGGAGGCAGTGGTACAGCTCTCACCTGTCCAGCAGTGACTCCTCCACCTGGTGCCAGGAGGGGTAGCTGAGCCTTGGGTCCACCTGGTTGTTGTGGTCAGTGGGGATCAGCGCCATGCTGTAGGGGGGGCTGTCCGCTGTCACACAGGTGGTGGGACTTGGTGACCCTGGTCTCCCAGTGGGGAGTGCCGCTGCAGTTGAAGGCGGCATCGACAGACATTGGTGTGTGGCTGGCCATCCTATGAGCACTCGTCCTCTGCTCCATGGTCTGTCGGATGTGGGGAGGGGCCTGTGTGATGGAGGACAGGCCCGTGGTGTCCTCTGTGGGGCTGTGCAAGACTCTCCTCCGCCTGGACTTTGTGCACAGGAAGGGATGGGAGAGACTCTGGAGGTCTTGGAAGACTGGGCTCCACACTGGCCCCCATGTTATTTTGAGGCCCGTGTGTGGAATATAATATATATACAATCACCTCTATGTATAAAATTAAGCACCTAAATATGTAGACTTTCTACAAACATTTGTGAAAGAACGGGCTGATTTCAGGAGCTCGGTGAAATAAAGCGTGATACCGTGATAGGCTGCCACCTGTGTAAGAAGTCCATCCATGAAATTTCCATGCTAACAAATCCGCGGTCAACTGTTAGAGGTATTAACAGTCAGGACAAGTCTGATCATTGGAGGACATCAAACTGAGTTCTCGGCTAGAGAGCTGACCATGCTGTGTTCTCCTGGGACTGGCAGGAGCACTGGGGATTTCACACAAAGATGCAATACAAAGAGAACAAGACACTCTTTAACACAAGTACATGGTACAGCTGGCACATAGCAGGAGTATGGAATGTTGGGGTTACATATTCTGTATTTGTGGTTCCTAAGTGGGAGTTGGGTGATTTTGCTGTGCTTTTTGTTTTATTCATGCTTCAATTTTCATTGTTTTTGATGGCCCAAATTCGTACATATTTTTTAACACTTCGTGTCGAAGGTGCGATTTGTGTGAATTGGCAAATAACATGTTATTTCTGAGGAAATAAATGGTTTTTTTCTTACCCAAAATAGAAAAAAATAGAAAAATTCTCTTTTACGCTGAATCGTGTCACCTACCATCTTTCTAGTTTATGGGGGGGGGGGGGGGGGGAACAAAACAAAACGTACAATCATTTATTTTACAGTTGTGCATTATGAATTATCACGTAACCCGCCAGCCTCTCCTCTGATCTAAGCTCACTGCAGCTGGGTTGAAGTAAACATTGAAGTGTCAAGCAGATATTCGCAGATATATTCACTCTTTCTAGGAGCCTTGGTCTCAATCAGATCTATCTTATCAGTGAGATGAGAGGATCAGCCAGCAGCAAATTATATAAGAATCTAAAACCAAAAATATGCATAAAATCTAAATTTTAATAACACAAGATTGCACAGATTTATTTGAACTTTCTCACATGTATATTCTTTAAAGAATTATGCCATATTTTGGGAGCTTTATATTTATCTATTTTCTCTTTTTTTTTTTTTTCTTTTTTTTTTTTTTACTTTCAGGGAACGCTAAGTAAATCTGAATGGGAAGCTACAAGTAAGTACTACTAAATACTGTACATGGCATAAACTGATCGTGATGCATGTCCTACATATGTAGGATGAACTAACTAAAGGAAAAACTAACTTCCTTTATTACACACTATGCTTATCTTGTGTTTTTCCGACCCCCTGAACCAGGACATGTTTCCTTTTTACTAGTTGCAACACACAGGTTCACATAAACACGACACAAACCTGTGCAATTTTCAAAAATAGTTACTAGCAAACGTACGAATAAACAGAGGTTGCTAAATGTACAAGACTGCAGGTACAGAGGTGTAAACCACACTGAATGTTTAGTTTGGCTTCACCTCCTCTCAGGCTTTGCTATTGGTCAGTAAACCCACCTGTCATACTTAAGTAGGAGGGCAAGAGGGGATGAGGCCAAGTTTAAGCTAGGTGCAAATCTTTTACCAAATGCCAAAGTGCCTTTTTTCTTTGAATCTAAAGTAGTTTTTCACTGCAGGTAACTAATTTTGCTATCATAGACTTAGACATGCCGTAGATGGTTTCATTTAATGGGTCCTCCGCGCTCCATGGCTCAGAACAAAACTTAAAGTGGTTATAAAACTTATTTTTTTATTTCTCCAATAGCAGACATGTTATACTTGCCTGTTCTGTGCAGTTTCATGGAGCAGCCCCGAACCTCCTCTTCTGGGGTCGTCTTCGCAGTGCGCCACCGTAGGAAGCCACTTCCTATTGGCGTGCACCAGGGGGCTTGCTCCTGAGCCTCGCCCTTCATCCCCCCCCCCCCACTATGAAACAACCAGGTATGTGCAATTCCTATCGCCCAATGCCTGGGACATGCAGTTCTGGACGTTGGGCAGGAGTTTTTTATTACGATTTTAGCCTGAGCGGACACCTGCTGACTTTAAAGTGGGCAGAGGCGAGTACACACTCGTCCTGAGCTCTGGAGGGTGGAGCACATTAGGGACACCTGGATTTAGCCTCTCCTCCATAGGATGATCCTCTGACCCAGGCCAGCTGGAGCTTCAGGAGGATTAACTGAAAGCTGCATATGTGAGCCGCTGGGAGATCAGATTAACTCCCAGAGTGGTTTGGATGCAGCCAGGGGTAGGAGGCAGGTGAGCTGGTCCAAGCTCTCTCCACAATACCCTGCAAATGCTGTGACCGGCAGTAGCAGCACTCCTGCAGTGCTGTGATACTACTAGTTGGAGCCCCAAAGCCCATATATGTCTGGGTGGAAAAGGGCTCAGACACTAGCATAGCAACAGACGCTGGATCTGGGGAAACAGTCCCATTAGCAGGAACCCTCTCTTCCTCCTTTGCCATGTATCTTATGCTACCAGGACTGGTATGGAGGAGAGACTATAGCCCCTGCTGCCCCATCTTCAAAGCAAGACTTCCGGCTATACTTAGTAGCACACAGTGCAAATACTGCACAGCCCAATGTCGCTGCTTCTACTACTCCCTCTGCACCAGAACTTTGTGGTCCTTTTTTGTTTAAAGCCTCTTTCATACTGCCTGCATTCCTCTTGCTTAGCAGGGGATCTGTCCACTGATCCCCCCTCTAAGCAGTGTGGAACAGGTGAGTGACATGTCCTGCATAAGCAGAGTGGACACAGCCCATTCTCTATGGATGGTTGGATGTAAACAGACCACTTGTATGTTTACACTCAAATGCCATCCAATCTGATCCACCCAGACGGAGGGGAACGGTTCCCCATCTGTTTTAAGCGCATCATATTGCATGTAGGCGGGTGTCACATGTTTGTTTTACACACAACTTCATAGAGGAGAATGGAGGGTTTCGATCAGGTCCACCTGAAAACACACAGGAAAACCCAATCAGATTGCTGTGTGGCAGTTGCCTAATAGTTCCTGTGTTCCTCTTGGCATTTGTAAAACTTGCTTTTTTTAATTTATTTTTAATTCCCTTTTTGTATCTCCTTTTTCCTGCTTGCTGTGTTTTTTGGAACTTTTTGCAAATGTAATGAATACAATATAGACATTGTACAAAAAAATAAAATATAGGCCCAGGCAGCACACGGAAAGCAATGGGCCAATGGGGAGAGATCTACCCTGCTCAGCCCTGCATTTTTCTTGCCCTTTTTAGATGACGGGATCAGTGGAATCAGGTATCCATCGGCTGAGGGCAGCTGTCTTTTTATGTGATACCTTTTTATTGCTGTCTGTTTTCTCTAAGCACAGATTATCAGGAAGAGTTGCCGGTCCCCATAGGACCTCCTTAGCTGGCCAGGGTTTTTATTTTTTTATTTTTTTTTCTCCTGTCAGGGTCACCGTGTTTCACCCTCTGGACAGTTAATACACGCTGTGCCTCTGTGGTTTCCCAGGACAAACTGTTAGGAGTCCAGTGCTTATTTTTCAGGGCTGTATGTGAGAAGGATGGATCTGGTGGAGGCAAGGCCATGCCCCCACAGTGCACAAGGATCCCTCAGGGAAGGGGTCATTTTGCTCTAGTAACTGCGTGAGCATCTCAAGATGGTGGCGCTGTCGCAGAAATCCTATTACACTGTGATGCACAAACTGTGGCACCGAACAAGGCCATTTATCAGCTATAGGTCATACGCAGCAAAGTGGGTGTTCCAGGGTCAAGGTGGGGGCGGGCAGGTTGTCGCAAGGGATAACGTATGGATGGGGGAGACTATGAGAAGTAATCATGGGTGATTAAAGTGTATAAAAACAAATAAAAATATAAAAGGTCTAAACAAGACCTATCAGTGATCACACAGCAAAAGTGACCCCAATCCACATGGGGATATAGTAAATTGATATGTGTCCCATCAGGGTACTTGGGGGTCACAAACACTGATGTGAATCCCTACTAAGGGATCAAAACAACACACTATGTGAAACACACATCACATATAGGGTGATTAGAAAGTCCATAAATTGGTGTAGTGATCTTCCTGTTCATGCACGGTGTGGATGTCAGAACACCCTCAATGTGATCCACAAAGGAATGGCTGCAATGGCCTCTCACCTCTACTTTATGACCCTGCAGGGCCACAAAGGAAAAAAACTCCTCTGGATCCTCAGAGTAACCACTCTATTAATCAGATGGTGCCAACAGGTAATCACTAATCACCATTCCACTGGACCGGTCTGCAGGCAGCTTAGCACTCTCATAGATGTCATAAATCATATGCCCATAGAACAGAGAGAACAAAATCTCCATAGTGTATTACTGTTTATTGACATATAAAGAAAATAAGCCAGAAGTGCACTTGCATAAATGTAGCTTGCATGAAGTGGAGCCCAGCATATATCAAGGTAGAATCCAATGAGCACATTATACAGTTTGTATCAAGGTAGAATCCAATATGCAAGGTGTACTGCATGAAGAAAAAGCGCTGATAGGTTTACAAAGATGGCGCCACACCGGAAGTGCGTCACACGTAAGTGCTGTCGACGTGTTGCGTCACGTGACCTCGTGACTTCATCAGGACATCGTGATTGGTTGACCGCACTTCCTTATAAAGGCCAGGAGCCGCACAAATCAGGATTATTGGGCGGCGCTCCAGCGGCCATTTTCCTATAGCCCATTGACTGGTATGTTCAATAGTATTATTCATACAATGTCCTCAAAGGGTCAATTGATAAGACTTAGGAGAAATTGCAGTGCTGTAAAAGAATTTTGCGAACAGGCTCAGACTATGGAAGAAAGATTTATTGTAAAAGGATATTCGAGAGAAACTATTAAGGATAAGATTAAGGAAGTGGGTAATACAGATAGGTAGAAACAACTTTCTTATGGATAGACCTAAAAAAGAGAATTTTGCTAATCAAATGGCTATTTGTTTGGATTTTACTAGTAACTATAAACAAATTGAAAAAGTGTTCAGGAAACATTGGCCTATCCTTATGGTGGATCCCATCCTCTCAAAATTGTTACCTTTGGGCTCCAAGATTTGTTTATAGGAAGGCCCCTACTTTAAGATCTAAGCTTGTTCACAATGTGCTGGACCCTCCTACTAATAAATTTAAACCTTTTTTTTGATCAGAAGGGATTCTTCCCTTGCAGGACCTGTTACGTATGCAAGGCGACCAAAAGACAGAATTTGAAAAGATGTTCGTTTACAGCCACAAGTAATGAAAGAGTCTTTAAGATTAAAGACTTTATATCATGTAGAACGGAGGGGGTTGTCTATGTACTTGAGTGTAGTTGTGGCCTGCAGTATGTAGGTAGGACTAAACAACCCCTGTGGGTTAGGCTGAAGAAACGTCCGTAATATAAAAGGCTTTCCAAAACATAGTGTTTATAGACACTTCTTACACTATCACAATAAAGATCCCTCTAGCTTGAAATTCTGGGGTGCGGTAAGATTTCAGAAACAGACTAAGATCTCACTTTGTGGCTCCCTCTCCACTGAGTCTAAATTGTTTTTTTTGATGGATACGCATACACCTATGGGGCTCAACATTGAGTTAAACTTGAAATTGTTTTATTAGTGATTGTTAATGATTTATTTGTTTATACTACTAGTGTGTAATATGGTGAGTGTTTACGCATGAATAAAAAGGTTTTTTTATTAAAGTGTGTGTATGTGTATATATGTGTGTATGTAGATAGAGATAGAGATGTATTTTTTAGCATATTTTATTTTTTTTATTTATATTCCTAATCTTGTATTTCCTTTTTTATTTTAGCATATTTTATTTTATTTTTTTTTTAAATTCCTAATCTTGTATTTCCTTTTTTTATTTTATTTCCCTTTTTTTTAATTGCTCGAATATTTATTTATATTTTTATGTTTTATATGATCTCTCTCTTTTATTACATTATCATGGGAGGTGATCTTATATCATGGGTTTTTATAGTGCCCTAGTGTTCACTCAGTTTTTTATTCTATTTTTTATGGCTATGTGCCTATATATCAGAATGTTTTTTCTTATTTAATAAAGGAGTTAATCAGTTTTGTTTTTATTATTTGTGTTTAGGGCTATGTGTGCCAGAAATATATGTTCCACTTTATATATCCATATAGATGGCTATTATGGGTATGGACATAGCTTTTCTATTGTCTTTTTTTTGCATGTGGTGCAGGAGCGCCGCTTAAATAGCTTTTTACCAGTGCGACTCCTTGTTCTAGTATTATTCACACAATGTCCTCAGTCAATGGGCTATAGGAAAATGGCCGCTGGAGCACCGCCCAATACTCCTGATTGGTGCGGCTCCCGGCCTTTATAAGGAAGTGTGGTCAACCAATCACGATGTCCTGATGAAGTCACGAGGTCACGTGCACAACGCATCAACAGCACTTACGTGTGACGCACTTCTGGCATGGCGCCATCTTTGTACACCTATCAGCACTTTTTCTTCATGCAGTACACCTTGCATATTGGATTCTACCTTGATATATGCTGGGCTCCACTTCATGCAAGCTACATTTATGTGAGTGCACTTCTGGCTTATTTTCTTTAAATGTCATTAAACAGTAATACACTATGGAGATTTTGTTCTCTCTGTTCTATGGGCATATGATTTATGACATCTATGAGAGTGCTAAGCTGCCTGCAGACCGGTCCAGTGGAATGGTGATTAGTGATTACCTGTTGGCACCATCTGATTAATAGGGTGGTTACTCTGAGGATCACAGTTTACTATATCCCCATGTGGATTGGGGTCACTTGCTGTGTGATCACTGATAGGTCTGGTTTAGACCTTTTTTATATTTGTATTTGTTTTTATACACTTTATCACCCATGATTGTTTTTATATTAGCGCTGCATCATTATATGTATATGTGATTTAGACCTTATGGTATAGGATGGGATGTTAGCTGCTTTCTAATCATCTATATATATATATATATATAATTTTTTTTTTTTTTATTCGTTTACATAAGAGCGTAGGAGGATCTTTTCTCTTTTTTAGACTGAAGTGCTGCTAGTAATGGAGTATGCTGTGCATGACAGCATGAGGGCGGAACGTAAGGTGTCAGTGTGTGGAATAGGGACAGCAGATGCGCTTAGGCTATCAATGCTCAGCAGGACAGTCCCCTTTTCTGATGAGTACTCAGTCGGTGCTTATCACACTGAGAAGTTTTTTTCCCCTCCTTGGTAATCACTCAGTGCGGTACTAGAGATGGGTAGGGAGGTGTAAAAATCTGTTCTTTTATTCAGAACAAGTACATTGTCATGAGGGTCAAGTAGTTTGGGACTCCGATTTTAGTCCCTTGGACAAGGTTTTTTTTTTTTTTTTCTCCCTCCCAACTCCTAAACATATATCGTCGTCCTGTGCAAAACAATATATATATATATATTTTTTTTAAATGTTTATTTTATGAAACCATGATGCCATGAGAGTGTTTGTTTTATTTTACTCTTGGTTAATACCTGGGAGGAGAGGAGGCATAGAAGATTGGACGGTACTAGTTATTTTAAAAGGGTCACAGCAAGCTTTTACCCTTATGAGATTTATAGGTCATTAACATTAGGTGAGAGCACTAGTGTGAGAGTGATCAGAGTTTGGTCCCTTTCAGATGGGGCGGACCTGCCAGTGGATGAGTTTGTTCAGTATGGGATCTTGCTGCTTATCCCTGTCGAGCAAATGGATGGCAGGTCTGTCTGCTCTGCTGCTGCAGAGCAGACAGACACAGCCTGCTTTTTCCTATGGGGTGGTCGGATGGAAACAGACCGGATCGTCTGTCCGTTTCCACCCAACTGTCATCTGATTCACCGGACCTCAAAAATGTAGCAGAATACATTTTGGCCTAAATTTAGTCAGAAAATGTTTTATAACCAATCCTAAGCAAAAAGGTTTTTGTTTTTTTTTCCCCAAAATTTGCATGACTGAGCAATTGTCAGTGTGATGGTGCTGGATATTGGCCTGGACTGGAAGGGGGTGAAAGTGTCCAGACTTGATGTGGTTAATACACACATTTGTTTACGGTCTTTAAAATTTGAATTGTTTTGTGATACATTTTTTTTTTTTCCCCAGGTATATATTTATTATTCGCATTTGAAAAACAGGCTTGAATGACATTGCTGGGGACAATCTGTCAACTTGTCATATTTTAGTTTCTTCAAGTGTTGTGTGCGTTCTTAGTATATATTTTTTTTTAAGTTTTTTTTTGTGCATGGAATTCATACATGCTGAAAATATTTACTTCAAATTCATGTGCCAGTTGCAAGTGCCCGTCTGTGACAGGCTTTTTGTTTGTGTAAATAAGACCAGAAAGTATTTTTTGTATAAATATTTTAATCTTTGTATGCTTTGTATGCATACTGTTGGGAGAATATTTCCAGACATAGGATTAGAAATATTTTTTAAATTTTAATTATTTGTGTTTAAAAAGGAAAATTACTTTTTCTGAGACTAAAAAGGACTTTGCCTGTCACAGCAACAACAGTTAAATTAAATTGAAGAGGAAAGATAATGCTATTGTGTATCTAAATAAACATCTGAAACAAGCCTTTTGTGTCTACCATTATTATGCTTCAAATGTATAATTTTAAATAATCAAAATCCTCTTTATACCCTACATGTTGGTGTTCTCATAATGAGCCGTAAAAATGTCTGTGCCCAACTGCTTATAGAATTGCTAGTTTATGACAGACGTGGTAAATATAGAAGCAGTTATCCAACAACATACATTTTGTTTCCAGCACTCATTAGTATGATAAGCAGAAACCAGAGAATCCATGGTTTCCATATACTCTTTGTATTCTAGAACATGAATGAACATTACAAAATGTATATGCAAAAACCTCCATGTAATCTATTAGTGATTAGCAACATTTTATATAAACAGCTATGTGCCTAGTTACATTTGAAGTGTATGTAACTTCTCTTTGCTCTGTTTTGGTCTGTTAACCTTTTTTAATGGTATATTTCTTTTTTAATGGTATAAGTGCCAAAACTACCCGTTGATCTTGCCAGAAATCTAGTAAGGTGACAAACGAGGAGTTTTTCTGTTTTTTTTTTTTTTGCTTACACCACATGTCCTAGGAACAGAACACCGCTGATGCACAGATACAGTATGGTGAGTGAGCTTTGTCTGCTTAGGACAGGAAGTGTTACTGGCAGGATGCTCAAGTGAAAATACAGCAAAAAAAAGCACCTGAAAAGTGAAAACTAATGTAGCTACCACATCTATGGATTGGTGAGTTGCAACAACTTGCACATTTGATTTGCAGTTGGGCTACAGTAAAATGCAAAGTGAAGAAAAAATTAATGTATCTAATTTAAAGAAAAAATGTAATCTATTTTGTTAGAAAACCCTATGAGACTCCTGCTTAAATGGTGACCAGTCAAATACTTTCAATAAGAAATTTAGAACCACAAATACAGTTTTTAATACAAATAATTTAGGCAGGTAAATTACAACCTAATGTTGACTGAAGCCTTGAAAGGTGAGCAGGTGAACATGAAAAAAAATAAAACAATGGTAAAGGCACATAGTACAGAAAATACAGCAAACCAGGCAATGTGTAAGCTATATGCAGTTTTATACATGGAGGAGCTATAAATAAACAATGGGCAGAATGCTGACTACTGGAGAGGTAGGAATATTAACTTCCTGTCTTAGGGCTCGTGCACACGTATGTCAATACCATGTGTATATGCAGCATTTATTCATTATTTCTAAAGCCTCATAAAAACCCTTCAATGCCTGCCATGAATATTACAGTGGTACCACACAGTAGTGTTCACACAAGATCAGTAGCGTTGTGTCTTGTGTTATAAATTAAGCATTAGGTTGCTTTCATGGGGCATCCATGCTTGTCAATTGTTTATTGATTTCAATCATGATACTCTATAACAGGGGTGCTCAGCCCTTTGAAGAGCGAGGGCCCCTTAAGTGATTTGGTTACCAGTCGCAGCCCACAATGAAATGAAATGGTCAAGAATTTCCCTTTTTTTTTTTTTTTTAATACCACAATGAACATTTTTCCTCTTACAGCCGCTAAATGCGGGTGGGAGGGAAAGGAGGAGCAGCCAGATTTCAGTGGTTGCAGGAGGAGAATAGAGAGGATCAGTTCCTGAATATGCTGCCTCTGTCACCCCTGCTGTCCATGTGATGGTCTGGGATGGTGGGTTGTCAAGCCCAGATCAAGATCAACGGGTTGACAACCCTGGGCATGCACTTACCTGGCTTTAGGTTCGGAGCCACATCAGAGTGCTCTGTGGGTAGGGTTGAGCACCCCTGCTCTACAACCACACCTTAACAGCACCTAGAACATTTATGATGTGTTGGTAAAGCATTTATGAAGTGTTAGCTGGGCATTTGGGGAGAGACTGTGAAGGCCGAAGTATCCCAGAATGCGCTGGGAAGTGGATTACTTAGGACAGAGCAGCTCCAGTCACTTCCTATTTGTACAGAGCAGCCGTGTGGTAACATTTACTTCTGTGTGCGGGCAAAAGCATCAACCAGCCAGCAATAGTGCCAGGTAGGAGCAGATGCACTGAGCCTTATTGTCATTGGCAAAACTTTGTCAGCAAAAGACCCCATCAGCAAGTTTCGGTACACAGAAGGGTCAGTGTGGGCAGGGGTCATGAAGACTGACAATGTATCAGTGTAGCAGAGAGGTGAAACAGCACCCGAAATTATAAGACTGTTTAGGCATCACAATAGATCAGAATAGTTCATACAAAAAAACAGATCTGGCAACAATTCACTCAGCAGTTAAATATCAGACTGGATAAAAAAAAAAAACCCTGTTCTCCAGGGTGCAGGAGAGCAATAGTGAGTGTGATTACATGGCTGCTGTCTTTCATTTTTTTGTTTAAATACCCTGTTTAATACCATATTGAAAAATGTAAGAACAGGTTCATAGCAATATAGTGTTTTTTTGTGTTCCACCACATTAAGCAGTAGGATCTGGTAGGTTACATATGTTTTGTCAGCCATTACACTTGAAATGTAATATAACAAGGAACCTGAGGGGGAGATTGGGAGGGGAAAAAAAGGACAGTAGGAGCGGGATGGGAAATAGAAGCAAAAACAAGTTTGAACAGTAAATAGAGTAAACTCTTTATACCAGTTAGAAAGTTAATGATATATATATACTCTGTAGTTATGGGCTATCAGAATTGTACATTTTGGGTTGCGTGACCATAGGGACCAGAAATATTTGGGTTAGGAAAGGTTGAAGGCCAATCTTTTTTTCCATTTCACATTGGAAGTTCAGATCATTAATCATCATAGTCAGATGGTGAGGTAAGAGAATTCCATACTTTGGTGATGTTGTTTTTGGCTGCAAATAATGTGGATTATTATGGTACGTGAGTCAGGAGGAAATTTTTCAACTCCAATATGTAGGAGTGCTAATGTGGGATTGGGGCAAATTATTTTCCCAGCTAGTTCAGAGATTAGGTTAAAAACACTAGTCCAATAGGATCTGAGAGATTTACAAGACCATAATGCATGGAATATGGCTCCTAGGTCACCACACTGTCGCCAACATAGTGGTGAATGAGTAGGATATATTTTTGATAATCTGACAGGAGTTGGATACCATTGGTGTAGATTTATAGTTACGATTCCCAATGTGTACTACAGTGTGAAGATTTGTAGGTGAGGGAAAAGGTGTTTTTCGCCATGTTTGGTCAGTAAAGGTGTTGGATAAAATATTCCCAATTTTTTAGGGCTTTTTGTATACTGAATTTTAAGTTAAGTAGGAGTAAAATGTGGCAATCCCTTTTATCTGGGTATTTGGGGTTATTGAGAAAAGGAAGAGCAAGATTCGGGAGAGATGTAGTTGGAGATAAATTAGTAGATACCGTATTTTTATTTTTTTTCCGCTCCATAAGACGTACCTAGGTTTTAGAGGTGAAAAACAAGAAGAAAAAATATTCTGAACCAATGGACTGCAGACATACTGTAGTACGGGGGATGACCAAGAGACTGTGGACCTTTTGGGCAGTGAGGGGGAGCGGGTACCTGAATTTGACAAGTACCCGTCCCCACTTCCGCGGAGATGTCCTCCCTTTAGTGTGGGCACTGGCTGTCAGCCGCATGCCCGAGAATCGCTGCGCTTCGGAAAATTGCCCGGCGTCTTCTGGGACCTGTCATGTGTCCCAGAAGACGCCAGGCCATTCACAAAGCGCAGTGCTTCTCACGCATGCACAGTGGGCGCCTGGCTGTCACAGCCAGGTGCCCACACTAAAGATTCCGGCACGGGAAGACTGTACAGCGGCGGAAATACCAGACTGGCCGCTCCATATTATTGCCATAAGATGCAATGACATTTCCCCCCTTTTTTGGTAGCTGAAATCAGTAGAGAAAGGGCCCCAATATTGCGGACCACCCTATCCAAAATGCCACAGCTCAGTCACAAGAGTGACCTTTGCGACCCTGGTAGTTCTGCCACTAATGTCAGATTTTTATTTAATTTTTTACAATTCTATGTTTTTTATTTTGACTTTTTTTTATGTATGTATGCGAGAAGGAAGAACAAGAATAAAAGAAGGAAAGAGAGGAATAAAAGGAAGGAGGGGAACAGGAGACAGAAAGGAGGGAGGGAAACAGGCAACAGAGAGATAAAGAATGAGAGAAACAGGAAGGAGGGAAGGAAAAGAAGCAAAGAGAAAAAGAGAAACAGGAGAAGGGAAACAGGAGGAAGAGAAAAATAAAATGAGAGAAACAGGACACAGAGGAGGGAAAAAAAAGAGAAACATGAGAAGAGAAACTGAGTAAAGAGGGAAAGGGAAACAGGAGAAAAGGAAAAAAAATGGGAGAAACAGACTGAGAGAAATAGGAAGGCGGGAAAGAAAGGGGGGAAAAAGAAACCAGAAACTGAGAAAAAAAGGAGAGAGAAAAGGAACTGGAGACAGAGAAGGGAAAAAATGAGACTGAGGGAGAGAGAAGGAAAGAAAGGAGGGAAACAGGAGATGGAGAGAGTTGAGAGAAACAGAGAGAGAAGGAAAGAAAAAGGAGAAACAGACAGAAAAAAATTTAAACAGGCGATAGAGGAGGGAAGGAAAGAAAAACAGGAGACCGACAAAGAGGGGAAGGCAAAACAGGAGATAAAGGGAGAAATAGAAAGAGAGAAAAAATAGAAACTGGAGACAGAGGAAGGAGGGAAAGAAACGGAAAGAAACAAGGAGTGAGACAGAGTAGAGAAAGGGAGGGGAAGGGAAACAGGAGACAGAGGGAGAGAGGAAAAACATGAGAGAAACAGAAGTCAGAGAAAGGAAGAAGGGAAGGAAACAAGGAAGGAGGGAGAGAAAGAAGAGAAACGATAGGGGAAAAATGAGAGAAATAGGCAATAGTGAGGAGTGAAATGAGGAAGGAAGGAGACCAGAGGGAGAGAGAAAAAGAGGAGAGAAAGGAGGAGATGGAGGGAGAGAAGATATGAGAGAGAGCGAAATAAAGAGAGAAACGGAGAAAGAAAGGAGGGAAAGAAGGAATATGAGAGAGGGACATGGGAGAAGAGAAGGGAAAGAAGGAAGGATGGTGACAGAGAAGGAAGGAGGGAAATGAGGCAGAAGGAAAGAGAAACGGGAGAAAGGGGGAAAGGAGGGAGAGAGAGAAGGAAGGAAAAGAAACAGGAAGACACCTTGTAACAGCGTATACCCAGGGATGGATGTGGTTCAACCATTTTGGTTTCAATCTCCATCTTGGCCAAGGGGTTAACTGTCCTGACATTTCTCCCTTATCCTTCCCCCACCTCTCACTGAAAGCAGACATCTGGCCTGTGTGTGTGTGTACACTGTTTATGGGTCACTGGCTGGCCAAGGCATCTCTAGTTAGGGGCCGAGCTGTCTGTGAAAGCTGTATCCTTTCTCACCTCGGAAGAGATAGGACCAGCTTTCCCAAGAGAGCTGGTCTCACTGGCCAAAGTACCTGTGTAATTTCACGCCTCATGAAGGGATAGCAGAGCCTTCCCAGGAGTTGAAAGGGGAAAAATTGATTTGAGAAGTGTTCATCTAATTCTGTCACCTATGCTGAGCTAGGTTTATTAGCTCAGAGTCCCTATGTCTCATATCTTGGAATACGAGAGACTTTCATAAAAACCGGACACCTTGTTAGATGGCCAGTGAGCAGGCGAACAGTTTGATGTGTCAACTGCTTATCTCGGACCATCAGGGAAACCGAAACATAGAACTTGTGAACCGTGCAATATATAATTTCATAATTCATATCTAATCCTCAGACTTGTCTGCATAATATACCCGCGGGTGGACTGTTGCTTGTGCAGATGGAACGTTATGGACCAGAATATGAATTATGAAAGATGTGGGCTCCAGTTTAGGGTTCCGCCTGACGATCCCTCCCTAAACAAGGGATTGGTCTTTTACTTCAGAACCACCCCCTGGTGCGAAACTTTAAAGCAGGCTGTCAAGCATGAGAGTAGTAAGTTGAAGAATTCTCCCATCTTTAGCATCGTAACATAGGGAGATCAAAAAGCATCCTTCTGCTCAGAAACGTGATCTGCTTACATCTAAGGCTTAATGGCAAGTAACGTAACCCTTTAACTTCTCCCTGTTATCTCTTTGCTGTGCTCTTTTCTATGTGTGTGTGTGTGTGTAAAATAATATATATATATATATATATATATATATATATATATATATATATATATATAATCTACCCTGTAAATATTTTTATTGCACCTGTTTGACCCTTTTAGTAATAAATCTTTCTGAAAGTGTTGAACTGTTTCTATAGCTCTTAATTGCAATTTACGAATCCCTGCGTTTAAAGAAATGCTACTGTTTGTTTTAACCCTCTGTATAACAGGCCTGTATTATGACCAGGTTATGCAGTCGATTATATCAACCATCATAGTGTTATAGCTGAACGCTGAGTTTCCTCTTTCTCTGATCAAAAAGGAAGTGGTGGCAGTGTGAAGGGGTTAATTGTGTAATTAACCTGACCCAGTAACTATCGATTCAGGCTGCTGGCACATCGATCTGTATCCATTAGCTGGAAAATCGTTGTGCAGGGTGCAGCTGGGTGTGGCATTGTTACGCACGTCACAACGCAGTTGTAGATTGGTTAGCCCTTCGGTCACGAGTTTGAGAAGGTCTGGGGTCTGACGCCGCGATCGTGACACACCCATCCAGCACCTCCTGCGCTAGAGGACTCTGATCAGAGGAGGGCAGATTAAGTATAATTTAATTGTTCATCCAACACTAATCAACGGTTATGCAGCTCTAACACGAAGCTCCGATATTGACTGTAGTAGAGAACAAAAGAAAAAAGCGCACCAACCTATGCGCATTACCTCAGTAAACAGTTCATGTATTTATTGATCAATTATACTCACAAGAGTAGCAGTAAAAAAGGCATATAACATCCAAAAGCAACACAGGGTTAGAAGACATGTACGAGTTCCAAACGGAAGGGAGATAAACTCTTGGTCAAGCTGATGCATTTCGAAGGGGGATCCCTTCTTCCTCAGAGCTTGTTACGAAGAGATTAGTTACCCCTAAGTATAGTGTTGCTCTATGGCCGGGCCTGCCCTCATGAGTAGGACGGCCTTGTAAGGGTGGGGGGGAGGTATTTTTTTGGGGGACTGAACGTCTCACAAAAATTCATGCAGTAATCAAGGCGGGATAAAACCAAGGCATGGATAAGTTGTTTTGTGGTGTCATTGGTGAGAAAGGGGTGGATTTTGGAAATGTTCCAGAGGTTGAGGTGGCAGGATTTAGCCAGTGATTGGAGGTGGGGCCCAAAGGAGAGATCAGAGTCTAGGATTATGCCGCTGGCATGAGGGGAATAACCAATTGTTGTGCTGTTGATCTTAATGGTAAAGTCATGAGTGGAGAATCGGGGGGGGGGGGAGGAAATATTACAAGCTCGGTTTTGGAAAGATTAAGATTGTGGTATAACATCCATGCTGATATGTCACTTAATAGATTTGTGATACGTAAGGAGATTGAGGGGGTGAGCTGGGGAGTGGAGAGATAGATCTGGGTGTCATCAGCATAGAGGTGGTATTGGAAGCCATGGGAGGTTATCAGTTGGCCCAGGGAGGAGGTGTAGAGAGAGAAAAGGAGAGGCCCAAGAACAGAACCTTGGGGTACCCCAACAGGAAGAAGAGCGGAGGAGGAGGAGGAGTATGTGAGAAGTGTGCTGAGAAAGGTAAGAGGAGAACCAGGCGAGAGCAGAGTCATGGAGGTCGATGGAGTGGAGTTTACTGAGGAGCGGGTGGTTGACTGTGTCAAAGGCAGCGGAAAGGTCATGGAGTATGAGTATGGAGTAATGAACATTGGTTTTAGCAGTTAGTAGGTCGTTAGTGTTGGTTTGATGTTTTTTTATTAAATGTGCACAGTATTTTATCGTGATATAAATCGCTGGTAATCACATACAGTTGTGTTCAAAATAATAGCAGTCAGACATCACTAACCTGATTAATCATTGTTTTTGGTAGAAATTATATTTCTACATGGCAAATAATTTACTAGCAGGTGTAGTAGAGTAATAGAAATCCAACAGTCATGACATACAGTTGCAAGAAAAAGTATGTGAACCCCTTGGGATTACGTGGAGTTTTGCATGTATTGGGCATAAAATGTGCTCTGAACGTCATCTAAGTCACAACAATAGAAGAACACAGTCTGCTGAACATAATACTACACAAACATTAGATGTTGCCATGGTTTAATTGCACATAACATGTAAACATTCACAGTGCAGGGAGGAAAAAGTATGTGAACCTTTGGAATTAATAACTGGTTGACCCTCCTTTGGCAGCAATAACCTCAACCAAACGTTTCCTGTAGTTGCAGATCAGACCTGCACAACGATCTGGAGTAATTTTGGACCACTCCTCTTCACAAAACTGTTTCAGTGTAGCAATATTCTTGGGATGTCTGGTGTGAATCGCTCTCTTAAGGTCATGCCACAGCATTTCTATCGGGTTGAGGTCAGGATTCTGACTGGGCCACTCCAGAAGGCGTATTCTGTGCTGTTGTAGCCATTGTTTTGTTGAATTACTTGTATGCTTTGGGTCATTGTCCTGTTGCCTCACCCATCCTCTGCGGAGCTTCAGTTGGCGGACAGATGGTCGTACGTTTTCCTGCAAAATGTCTTGATAAACTCTGGAATTCATTTTCCCATCAATGACAACAACTAGTCCAGGCCCTGAGGCAGCAAAGCAGCCCCAAACCATGATGCTCCCTCCGCCATGTTTTACAGTGGGGATGAGGTTTTGATGTTGGTGTGCTGTGCCTTTTTTTCTCCACACATAGTGTTGTGTGTTCTTCCCAAACAACTCAATCTTGGTTTCATCTGTCCACAGTATATTTTGCCAGTAGTGCTGTGGAACATCCAGGTGCTCTTTTGCAAACTTCAAACGTGCTGCAATATTTTTTTTGGACAGTAATGGCTTCCTCTGTGGTATCTTCCCATGTACTCCATTCTTGTTTAATGTTTTCCTTATTGTAGATGTGTCAACAAAAATGTTAGCATGTGCCAGAGATTTCTGTAGGTCTTTAGCTGACACTCTGGGATTCTCCTTTACCTCATGCAGCATTCTGTGCTGTGCTCTTGCAGTCATTTTTGCAGGACGACCACGCCTAGGGAGAGTAGCAACAGTGCTAAACTTTCTCCATTTGTAGACAGTCTGTCTTGCCATGGACACATGAACATCAAGGCTTTTGGAGATACTTTTGTAACCCTTTCTAGCTTCATGCAAGTCAACAATTCTTGATCGTAGGTCTTCTGAGAGCTCTTTTCTGCGAGGCATGGTTCACATCAGACAGTGCTTCTTGAAACCAGTAAACCCAAAACAGGTGTGTGTTTTTTAAGGGCAGGACAGCTGTCAGCAACACATCCAATATCATCACACTGATTGGAGTCAAGGTTGGCTCACTCCTGGCTCCAATTAGCTCTGGGAGAAGTCATTAAGCTAGGGCCTCACATACTTTTTCCTCCCTGCACTGTGAATGTTTACATGTTATGTGCAATTAAACCATGGCAACATCTAATGTTTGTGTAGTATTATGTTCAGCAGACTGTGTTCTTCTATTGTTGTGACTTAGATGACGTTCAGAGCACATTTTATGCCCAATTCATGCAAAACTCCACGTAATCCCAAGGGGTTCACATACTTTTTCTTGCAACTGTACATGCTGCTGATTCTGTGTAATTGAATCACTATTTGAAAGGGGCATGTTCAAAATAATAGCAGTGTGGAGTTCTATTAGTGAGGTCATTTATTCTTTGAAAAACAGATGGCAATTATTGCCCTTTATTTAAGGAAGGAAGGCAGCAAATGTTGTACATGCTGGTTACAGTGCATTTCTCTCCTAATTCTGAGGAAAATGGGTCGTTCCAGACACTGTTCAAATAACTTTTTAATCAAGGTACGCTTTTCTTCTGGAGAGGGGAAAACATATAAAGAAGTGCAGAAAATGATAGGCTGCTCAGCTAAAATGATCGCAAATGCTTTAAAATGGCGTGGAAGAAAGTGAAACACTACCATTCGAATGGCTGAGTCCTTGCCATTTTGGCTATTCTTCTATCCAACAATCAGCTCCAGGAAGATCAAAGAAGGTGTAAAGTTCCCTGTGAGTACTGTTACAATTAGAAGATGCCTATGTGAAGCCAAGCTATCTGCAAGAAGCCCCCGCAAAGTCCCACTGTTGAAAAAAACACGTGCTGAAGAGGTTACAATTTGCCAAAGAGCACATTGACTGGCCTAAAGAGAAATGGCGCAACATTTTGTGGACTGATGAAAGATTGTGAGCGGAGACAGTTTGTCAGACGACCCCCAAACACTGAATTCAAGCCACAGTACACTGTGAAGACAGTGAAGCATGGTTGTGCAAGCATCGTGATATGGGGATGTTTCTCATACTACGGTGTTGGGCCTATTTATCGCATACCAGGGATCATGGATCAGTTTTAATACATCCGAATATTTGAAGAGGTCATGCTGCCTTATGCTGAAGAGGAAATGCCCTTGAAATGGGTGTTTCAACAAGACGACCCCAACAACACCAGTAAACGTGCAATATCTTGGTTCCAGACCAACAAGATTGACGTTATGGAGTGGCCAGCCCAATCCCCGGATCTTAATCCAATAGAAAACTTGTGGGGTGACATCAAAAATGCAGTTCCTGAGGCAAAACCAAGAAATAGAGAAGAACTGTGGAATGTAGTCCAATAATCCTGGGCTGGAATACCTGTTCACAGGTGCCAGAAGTTGGTTGACTCCATGCAACACAGATGTACAGCAGTTCTCAGAAACAGTGCTTATACAACTAAATATTAAGTGATTCAAAGGAAAGCAAAATCTTCAAACGTTTTTCAGTTTATATAGTGAATATTTGAGTTTGTAAAGAAGAATACAAACACTGCTATTTTTTTGAACAGTCTAATATTCACTTTTCTTCAATTTGTTTAGAGGAACAACACAAATTTTGATATATTTTTTTCATGTTTTGATTTGGAATAGAATGTGTAGTGTTCCCAATGCATTTGTGTGTATGGAAATAAACGCTTTTAGAAGTATATTGAGCTTTATTCACTATTTTCAACACACTATTATTTTGAACACAACTGTATATACTATTGGGTATAGAGTTACATTTCAAGTGAGCAACAGGGCACTTATAGATATATAATTGATTTATTACTGATGTGTGGGATCACACAACAGTAACTGCTAGCAGCTCATCTAATATCAGTTTGGTTTAGTGGCAGAGCAGAAGTGCTATTTATATCTTTAGTATTTTCAAGATTTGTTAATTTGTACACACCAAAAAAGTACTTTGCCTAACAAATTAATTCAAGACCATGTTGCAAAAATGAATACACCCCATTGAAAGTCTTAGAAGCAAAGCTAAATTTTAGACCACAAAATCCAAATTAACAAGAATTCAACTACAGGTGCGTTTAATAATTCATTAAACAGGTGTCCAGTAGACAGTTGCTTATAAAAGGATATTACTTAACAAAGAAAAGCCCTTTCCATTTAATTCTGTCAGCAATGGCACCACATGGAAGAGAAATGTTACAAGGCCTGAGAAAGAAAATCATTTCTTTACATAAGAAAGGTAAAGGCTACAAGAAGATCAGCAAAGCTTTACTTATCAGTCAGAATACTGTAGCAAAAATGATGAAAACATTTAACAAAAATGGAACTGCAACCATCTCACAGAGATGTCCAGGCCATCCATGGAGGTTAACACCTCGGCAGTGTCTTCTGATGAGAGGGGTAAAAAAAAAAAATCGCCATGCAAGTTGACTGCAGTTAGCTAAAGCAGCATAAATGCCAAACTGGGGTGATTGTTTCCTGTGACACAATACGGTGTACACTGCAGAGGAAAGGCATGCATGGGTGTTGTGTGCGAAGGAAGCCTCCCCTAAAGCCCATGCACAAAAAAAGCCCTCCCAGAATTTGCCAGGGCCCATGTTGAAAAAGAAGACTACTGCGACTCTGTACTCTGGGGTGATGAGACCCAGAGAAATGTTTTGGAACTGTTGGCTTGAAAACTGTATGACGTTGCAATGGAAAGTTAAGGAACAGGAGAGAAATTCAAATTAAGCAATATTTGGTGTGAGTACCCTTTGCCCTCAAAACATCATCAATTCTCCTATGAGTGAGACAAAATATAAAGTAATCAAGTGAAAAACAATTATATATTAAAGGTGTGAACACCCAAAATAATCAGCAATGCAGAGTGGCCAGGAAACACACACACGTTGCTAATTAGTTTCAGCTGATTTGGTGTTAATGAAATTAACAACCGGTGCACTAGATGGGCAACAATGAGACTACACCCAAAACAGGAATGGTTTTACATGGTGGAGGCCACTGACATTTTTTCCCTACACATCTTTTCTGTTTTTCAATAGTTTTGCATTTGGCTAGGGTCAGTGTCGCTACTGTAGCATGAGGCGATACCTGGACCCTACAGAGGTTGCACAGGCAGTCCAACTCCTCAAGGATGGCACATCAATATGTGCCATTGCCAGAAGGTTTGCTGACCTCCAGCAGGCTACTGGTTTACAGAACTATAAATATAAAACAGAATAAGGGAGCACTAAAAACCGAAGGCAGCCAATGCACCGAAAAGGCAACCAAAACAACCTCCAAGGTAATCAAAATCAATAAAGGTGCAGTGCTAAAACCTAAAAATGGATCAATAGGATGCAATCATGTATATAACCGTATGAATGCACAAATCACATATAAGTGGTAAATAAAGTGACAAAGTGCAAATATAATACTAATAAATAATATACACATCAAGGTGCTAATAAGATGACAATCGTGAGCACTTGGTAGTGCTGAATGTCTAAATTCAAATGCATAATCATGGGAATGTCCATAAAGTGCTAATCGTGAAGATCCATCCAAAAGATCCATTTTTAGGTTTTAGCGCTGCACCTTTATTGATTTTGATTAGGCTACTGGTTTGAATGTCTCTGACCAAACAACTGGCCCTTACCTTTTAGACAAAAAAATAAATGCACATTTTTTTCCAGGTAAAAAAATGTGCATTTATTATTTTCGTCTACAGCAGCCTGGAAAGCATTGCTCCAGCGTTCAGTAGATCGCTGATGCCATGTAGGTCTCCTGCAGACCTGTCAGAACATCTGCTTGCCGTTTTGGATATCTGCTTCTTTGTGCAAGGAGGAAGAGGATGAGCACTGCCAGAGCCCTACAAAATTACCTCCAGCAGGCCACTGATGTGAATGTCTCTGACCAAACAATCAGAAACAGACTTCATGAGGGTGGCCTTGAGGGCCCAATGTCCTCTTGTGGGCCTTGTGCTCACTGCCCAGCACCATAGAGCTTGATTGCCATTTGCCATTGAACACCAGAATTGGCAGGTCTGCCACTGGTGCCCTGTGTTTTTCACAGCTGAGAGCAGGTTCACCAAGAGCACACGTGACAGATGTGAAAGGGTCTGGAGAAGCCATGGAGAACATTATGCTGCTTGTAATATCGTTCAGCATGACCGTTTTGGTGGTGGGTCAGTTATGGCCTGGGGAGGCATATCCATGAAGGGATGCACAGACCTCTACAAGCTAGACAATGGCATCCTGACTGTCATTAGGTATCGGGATGAAATCATTGGACCTATTGTCACTGCTGCAGTGGGTCCCGGGTTCCTCCTGGTGCACAACAATGCCCGGCCTCATGTGGCGAGAATATGCAGGCAGTTCCTGAAGGATGAAGGAAGTGATATCATTGAATGGCCCCCACACTCGCCTGACCTAAATCCATGTTTTGGTCCATCTGACGCTGCCAGGTTGCACTTCAGACTGTCCAGGAGCTCAGTGATGCCCTTGTCCAGATCTGGGAGGAAATACCCCAGGACACCATCCATTGTCTCATTAGGAGCATACGCTGATCTTGTCAAGCATGCATACAAGCACGTGGGGGCCATACAAACTACTGTGTACCATTTTGAGTTGCTGCAATGAAATTTCAGCAAAATGGACTAGCCTGCTGCATAATTTTTTCACTTTGATTTTTGTGGTGTCTTTGAATTCAGTCCTCTGAAGGTTGATAATTTTCATTTCCATCAAAGATGGGACATCCTCACGTTCCTAACGCATTATCCAGTCCATATCAGTATAGATATCCAGCGTGATATTTTTCCCATTGAGATCTGATGTATTTTCAAAGTGTTCCTTTAATTTTTTTGAGCAGTCAATGTGTGTGTGTGTGTGTGTGTGTATGTATGTGTATATATATATATATATGTGTGTGTGTGTGTATGTTTGTGTGTGTGTGTATATATATATATATATATATATATATATATATCTCATACAGTATCTCACAGAAATGAGTACACCCCACACATTTTCACACTTTGCTACAATGTAAAGTAGTGAGTGTACAGCTTGTATAACAGTGTAAATTAAATTTGCTTTCCCCTCAAATTAACTCAACACACCCAGAGCCATTAATGTCTAAACCGCTGACAACAAAAGTGAGTACACCCCTAAGTGAAAATGTCCACATTGGGCCCAAAGTGTCAATATTATGTGTGGCCACCATTATTTTTCAGCACTGCCTTAACCCTCTGGTGTTCACCAGAGCTTCACAGGTTGCCACTGGAGTCTTCTTCCACTCCTCCATGACGACATCACAGAGCTGGTGGATGTTAGAGACCTTGCGCTCCTCCACATTCTGTTTGAGGATGCCCCACATGTTCTCAATAGGGTTTAGGTCTGTAGACATGCTTGGCCAGTCCATCCCCTTTACCCTCAGGTTCTTATCGTGCTCTGCTTCAGTATGTCACAGTACATGTTGGCATTCATGGTTCCCTCAATGAACTGTAGCTCCCCAGTGCCGGCAGCACTCATGCAGCCCCAGAGTATGACACTCCTACCACCATGCTTGACTGTAGGCAAGATACACTTGTCTTTGTACTCCTCACCTGATTGTCACCACACACGCTTGACACCATCTGAACCAAAGAAGTTTATCTTGATCTCATCAGACCACAGTACATGGTTCCAGTAATCCATGTCCTTAGTCTACTTGTCTACAGCAAACTGTTAGCAGGCTTTCTTGGGAGACAGCCATGTAGACCAATTTGATGCAGTGTATGGTCTGAGCACTGACAGGCTGCCCCACCCCTTCAACCTCTGCAGCAATACTGGCAGCGCTCATACGTCTATTTCCCAAAGACAACCTCTGGATAGGACGCTGAGCATGTGCATGCAACCTCTTTGGTTGACCATGGTGAGGCCTGTTCTGAGTGGAACCTGTCCTGTTAAACCACTGTATGGTCTTGGCCACCGTGCTGCAGCTCAGTTTCAGGGTCTTAGCAATCTTCTTAGCAATAGTCTAGGCCATCTTTATATAGAGCAACAATTCTTTTTTTCAGATCCTCAGAGAGTTCTTTGCCATGAGGTGCCATGTTGAACTTCCAGTGACCAGTATGAGATAGTGAGAGCGTTAGCACCAAATTTAACACACCTGCTCCCCATTCACACCTGAGACCTTGTAACACTAACGAGTCACATGACCTCGGGGAGGGAAAATGGCTAATTGGGCCCAATTTGGACATTTTCACTTAGGGGTGTACTCACTTTTGTTGCCAGCTGTTTAGACATTAATGGCTGTGTGTTGAGTTCTTTTGAGGGGACAGAAAATTTACACTGTTATACAAGCTGTACACTCACTACTTTACATTGTAGCAAAGTGTTATTTCTTCAGTGTTGTCACATGAAAAGATATAATAGAATATTTACAAAAATGTGAGGGGTGGACTCACTTCTGTGTGATATTGTATCTGTATGTATATATATGTGTGTGTGTATATATATATATATATACATACACGCACACATAGATGCGCCAGTTAGAAATTGGTGCCCTGATGAGCTAGATGTAAGTTCACAGTGTGAGACAATATAAAGCCGTATGATACCATATGAAACAAATTGCCAGATAAAGCTTATGTAAGCTATATAATGTGGGTAGCCCATAGTGCTACACAACACACTGCTGGAAGTGCTGCTTCGTTCTAGCATGGGTGTGTTGTGTGGCTGTAGGAGACAAAAAGAGGGGAGGGGGAGAGAAGTGCAACAACCATAGTGTGAAATGCAAAGTGTGATCTTAATAGAAAGTGTAAAAAAGCACTCCAAAAGTTTAAAAAGGAGCTCATCATGACATTTTGGTAGCCTCTGGGACAGAGATTCCACATGCAGCCAGGATGCTTTGCCTTAGCCATCAGCAAGGGAGCACAGGTGGAATGGAAGCAAGGAAACGCTGTCGCTGCAGAGCCAAAGCCATGGATGGAACACAGGGCCCACGATATGACGCCACCTTATGTTGCTGGAGAATGCTGGAGTTAGAACAGGAATGCGATTCAAAGCAAGCTTGCTTCTTCTTCAGCCTGTCTAAAAATGGGCTACCCACCAGCATTTATATGATCATGAAGAGGCAGGTCCCAGGGAGATGACACACACCCTCTCAAATACTGAGTGCCACAGCTCTCAGCGGGGAGAGCAGCATAACACTCAGATCTGCCAGAAATGAAAACAATCAACAGAAGCTAAAAACAAAAAATAAAAAAAAACCCAATAAAATAAATTGTGTAATGTATAAAAACACTTTTACCACAACCTGGCTTTTTAGGTATGGGGGGGGGGGGGCGATGAAGAAGAGGGGTGTGCGTTGGCACAGAAGTCACCCATCACTGCCAAAAGCAAACAGAATGATAAAATCTTTTTTTTTTCACTATAGCAATGAGTGAAATCATATCACAAACTAGCCTGTGTGAACCGAAGCCCTGCAGCCAAGTGTATGTAGCCAACCTCTCACAGCTACCCTTACAAGTGACCAGTGAGAGATCCAGAACGTCCATCGCCTTTAAACAATACATCTTCTATTGAAGGCAACTCTGGGCCATCCTGCACTGACAGGTACGAAGGGGTGAATAATCTCAGAGTAGCTGGCAATTAGACCTGTCAGTGCAGGAAGGGTGAGTGCCCCATACCGACACAGATGCCAGTACCGACAGATCACGGAGGAGCGCAAACCACGTAGGGCCGACGATCGCTACCACGATGCCCCGCAGATTGAACGGCGCAACAACCACCCCCATTAGCACAAAGAGAGTAGGCCGCCATCGGCCCGACTGGGTGAGCCGCCGCAACAACCACCCCCACTAGCACAAAGAGAGTAGGCTGCCATCGGCCCGACTGGGTGAGCCGCCACTGCCACATCTGCCCCCCATCGTGCTCCACTCAACCGCGCCCTGCCACCGCACAGCCCTGTTCCATCCAACGGAGGAGCACACCGATGCCCAGCCCATCCCGGTCATCGGCCCACACCATCTTCAGACACCGGCCTACACCACCTCCTGAAGCTTGGCCCTCTGCACCTCCTGACGCCGAGCCCTCTGCACCTCCTGACGCCGAGCCCTCTGCACCTCCTGACGCCGAGCCTTCTGCACCTTCTGACGCCAAGCCCTCTGCACCTTCTTACGCCGAGCCCTCTGCACCTCCCGATGCTGGGCACTCTGCACCTCCTGACGCCAGGCCCATTGCTTCCCGTAGCAGTGCCCTTTACGCCTCCCGACGCTGGGCCTCCAACACCCCTGATGCCGAGCCTGCAACACCTCCAATCATCGCGACCCACGGCTCATCCAGCCGTCGCACCACCGTGCCCACCGACGCCGAGCCACAACACCCGCGGACGCCAGCCTTCAGAACCCACAGACTGCTATCACCCAGCTGCGGCCCCAGCCGCCCACCACTCCCACCCCCTCCTGCTATTGGACACTAATGAACTGATGAACTCTGACATGGCATAACGAACTCTCCCCATCCTCACGCCTGGACTGATACCTCCCTCCTCTCCGCCCTGAACAGCACTCTGCTCACCCTAGCATGCCACCTGCTCTCCTCCTCGTTCTCCTCTCCTCCATTTCCAAACTTGCCTCCATCTACCCCCCTACTCCCCCAAAACAGCTCTTCATCGCACCCTCACTTCTTCCTTCCCCCCTCTACGGCTCTCACCACCTCCTCCTAATACTCCACTCCCCTGCTGACCCCCTCGCCACCACTCACAGACCCACACGCTCCTGCACTTCCCGCTCCCATGCCACCTTCCTCACCCTCCTCCTTCTCCTAACCGCCGGAGACATCTCCCCGAATCCTGGCCCCCCATCCCCCCACTCCACCTCCCAGCACCCCTGTACCCCCACCAGCCACTGAAACCCCCTCAACCTCTTATCTGTCTCCCTCCTCCCCGCTCCCATCCCCCCTCTCTCGGTTGCACTCCTCAATGCCCGCTCGGTTTGCAACAAACTCACTGCCATCCACGACCTCTTTGTCTCCCACTTCCTCAACCTCCTAGCAGTCACCGAAACCTGGATCCAAACCACTGACTCCACCTCCCCTGCAGCACTCTCCTCCGGAGGCCTCGTCTGGACCCACTCACCCAGACCGAGCGGCCACAGAGGCGGTGGAGTCGGTATGCTCCTGCCGCCGCAGAGCACCTTCCAGGTCCTCCCCATTCCCCCTCTCTATCCTTCGCCTCATTCGAGGCCCATTGCATCCTGCTCTTCTCTCCCACCCCCCTAAGGATTGCGGTAATCTATCGGCCTCCTGGATCCGCTTCCCCCTTCCTAGACGACTTTGCCGCCTGGCTTCCCTTCTTCCTCTCCTCCGAACTACCGACAATCATCCTAGGTGACTTCAATATTCCCATCAACGCCAATAGCCCGGCTACATCCCAACTCCTCCTCCTGACTTCCTCCTTTGCGCTCACACAGCACACTCAGTCCTCCGCCCACACCAATGGAAACACCCTGGACCTTGTTTTCTCCCACCTCTGCTCCCCCCACGACTTCACTAACACCCCCTTTCCCCTCTCTGACCTCCACCTCACTTTCTCCTCCTCCCTTAACTCCCCCCCCTCCCGAAAGCGTCTAACCTCCACAATCTGAACCCAACCCATCTCCACCCGGCAGCCAACCGTCTGTACGACAGTATCCTCCCTCTATCCTGCCCCGACCTAGCCACTACCGCGTACAACGGCTCACTGACTGCTGCCCTTGACTCCCTGGCACCACTGACCACGCACAGCACCAGACCCGACCGCTTCAACCCTGGCAAAACGACTGTACGAAAAATCTCAAACGACGCAGTCGCGCGCTGGAGCGCTTATGGCGCAAATCCAGATCCCCTCACGCGTTCTCCCTCTACAAAGCCGCCTACCTCACCTACACCACCTCCCTCCATGCTGCCAAGCAAGCCTATTTCGTTACCCTTATCAACACCCTCTCCACCTGCCCTCGCCGGCTCTTCTCCACCTTCAAATCCCTGCTCTCCCCCCCCCCACCTCCACTCAGTACCTCACTCACCGCCCACGAGATTGCCAGTCATTTCCTTAACAAGATTGACGCAATCTGTAAGGACATATTCAACTCACAATATACCTCTCCACCCAGCCTCCCGCCCTCCTCCAACCCCGCAACCCTCCCCTCCCCTGACCTCATAGCCGCACTACCCCCCCCCATACCCAATGCCCCGCACACCATCCCCTCCCCAACACTCCGCTCCTTCAGCCCACCCACCCCTGAGGAGGTCTCTAAGGTCTTCGCTGAAGCCTCACCACCTGCCCCCTGGACCCTATCCCCTCCCAGCTCCTCCAGTCACCACCCCCCTCAATCATACGCTCCCTCACCCACATCTTCAATCTCTCCCTCTCTATTGGCACTTTCCCCTCCCCTCTAAAACACGCACACATCACCCCCATACTCAAAAAACCCTCCCTCGACCCCACTGACCTTAACAACCTTAGACCCATCTCCCTGCTGCCCTTCACTTCTAAGCTCCTTGAGCACCTGGCCTACAATCGCCTAAGCGCCCACCTCACTGACAACAATCTCCTTGACCCCCTACAGTTTGGCTTCCGTCCCCTACACTCCACCGAAACTGCCTTACTTAAAATCACCAACGACCTGCTAACTGCCAAAGCTAATGGCCACTATTCTGTCCTCCTGCTCCTTGACCTCTCCGCGGCCTTCGACACCGTTGACCACCCTCTCCTCCTTGCTAAACTGCACTCCCTTGGCATCAGGGACGCTGCTCTCTCCTGGATCTCCTCCTACCTTTCCCAACACTCCTTCAGCGTCACCTATAACAATGCCACCTCCCCCTCTCTCCCCCTCTCTGTTGGAGTCCCCCAGGGCTCTGTCTTCGGACCCCTCCTCTTCTCCATCTACACCTCCTACCTTGGCAAACTAATACACTCTCACGGTTTCAACTACCACCTCTACGCCGACGACACACAAATCTACCTCTCCACCCCCCACCTCACCCCCTCACTCTCCACCCGCATCGCCCACCTCCTAAACGACATATCAGACTGGATGTCGCTCCACTTCCTTAAACTTAACCTGTCCAAAACTGAGCTCCTGGTCTTCCTCCCACCCCGCGCCCCCCCATCCTCTCCATCACTACTAACCACGCCACCATCATTCCCACCCCACTTGCCAAGGTCCTGGGTGTCACCCTGGACTCCCACCTCTCCTTTCTACCCCACGTCCAAGTGCTCTCAAGATCATGCAGGCTCCACCTCCGCAACATCTCCAGGATACGTACATTCCTCACCCCAGACACTACCAAACTACTCATGCACTCTCTCGTCATCTCACGCCTGGACTACTGCAACTCCCTCCTCACCGGCCTACTCAAACGAACGCTAACCCCACTCCAGTCAATCATGAACTCGGCGGCGAGACTCATCCACCTCACTATCCGTTCCACATTCGCAACTCCCCTCTGCCAATCACTTCACTGGCTCCCGATTGCCGAACGCATCAAATTCAAACTACTAACCCTGACCTACAAAGCCATCCACAATGCTGCCCCAACCTACTTAACCGACCTGATACCCAAATACTACCCTACCCGTGCCCTTCGTTCCTCTCAGGTTCTCCTACTCTCTAGCTCCCTGATCTCCTCCTCCCACGCCCGACTGCAAGACTTCTCCAGGACCTCCCCCATCCTCTGGAATTCCCTACCCCAATCTATCAGACTGTCACCCACCCTCACCACCTTCAGGCGCACCCTGAAGACCCACCTCTTCAGGGAGGCCTACCCCTCCCTCACCTAACATCTGACCTCCACTCCTCCCACCACCTTATCCCCCACAGCCACTTCCTCCTGTACCACTTTCCCCTCCCTCCTAGATTGTAAGCTCGAAAGAGCAGGGACCTCGAACCCCTCGTATATCGCACTGTCTCTGTCTTGTCTCATGTCTTGTCCCCTGCCTTTGTACAGCGCTAAGCAAACCCTTTGGTGCTATATAAATACTGTATAATAATAAATGTAGAAACTGGGCAACCAGCACACTATACTACTCAGAGAGATGTCGATAACGGGCTTGTACCTGTCAATGCCCCATTTCTGACAGGGAATAGATGACTCAATAACAATGATATTAGTGGGGTGGAGTAGGTAAATGCATACAGCAAATCAAAATTACATGTAAAATAATGAAAATATAAAGGAAATAATGGAAACATAAGTGCAGTATGGGAATGGGTATTGATCAATACATATTAACAAAGTATAAATCACAAAAATGCATTGTTGTTTATACACCTTTATATAAATATATTTAAAATAATGTTAAATGAAAATAAAAATTTTAAATTATTGACTGCTAAAACTCATGAGAAATATAATCGGTAAACCTCAAATGAGGAAATACTTGGAGGGTTGACAAGTCCCACAGTTGTATAAAACAAACCTATCTCTCCATAGTACCTCTTTAATGAAGAAATAGATATTGAAAAGGAGGAAAATGTATAGGATGAAAGGACTGCAGTGAACAATAAAAACTACTGTGTAATTCAAGGGATCAACCCACTAGGGTGTGATATTAGCTTTAAACTGAAAACAGCAATGCCTATCTCATAAATGTGCACCAGATTCCAGAAGGACTTCTAGGCATATTTTGATCTTCATCATCCCCCAACCAGCTTCGTTCAAATGAATCTGGTACCGTCTTCCAATTGTTTACATGTGTCTTTCCTTCCCTTGTCAACGTGGGGTCTCCTGAAAAGGGATCACTGGTTCAGAACCCGTGGATGCTATTTCCAGGTCTGTTACTGGATCATTAACCACTTGACCTCTAGAGGATTTACCCTCCTTAATGACCAGGCCTCTTTTTGCTACTCGGCGCTGCACTAATTCAACTGATAATTGCGCGGTCATGCAATGCTACACCCAAACTAAATTTACGTCCTTTTTTTCACACAAATAGAGCTTTCTTTCAGTGGTATTTGATCACCTGTGCACTTTTTATTTTTCATGCTATAAACAAAAAAAGGCCAAAAATTTTGAAGAAAAACAGTATTTTTTACTTTCAGCTATAAAAAATATATAGTAAACTCAAAGTTGGTTATAAATTTAGGCCAAAATGTATTCTGCTACATGTTTTTGGTAAAAAAAATCCCAATAAGTGTATATTGATTGCTTTGTGTGAAAGTTATAGCGTCTACAAACTATGGTATAGATACTGCAATTTACGCCATTTTTTTGCTATACAGCGCTGCGCTAGTTTAACGGACAATTGCGCGGTCATGCAATATGGTACATAAATAATATTTACATCCTTTTTTTTCCCACAAATTGAGCTTTCTTTCGGTGGTATTTGATTGCCTGTGCAGTTTTTATTTTTTGCGCTATAAAAAAAAAGGCTGACAACTTTGAGGAAAAAAAACAATATTTTGGACTTTTTGCTATAAAACATGTCCAGTAAAAAAAAAAAATTTAAAAATCAAATTTAGTCATAAATTTCTGCCAAAATGCATTCTGCGACATGTCTTTGCTAAAAAAAAAAAACCCAATACGTGTAAACTAATTGGTTTACGTGAAAGATATAGCGTTTACAAATGGCTGGAAAGATACTGGGATTTTTAGTTTTTTTTTATACTAATAATGGCGGCGATCAGCGACTTATGGCAGCGATCAGAGACTTATGGCGGCGATCAGCGACTTATGGCGGGACTGCGGCGGACATTCTGACACTGGGGGGCTCACTGACATCCCCAGTGACACCAATACAGTGATCAGTGCAAAAAAACCCCCACTGACACTGTACTAATGGCACTGGGGAGGAAGGGGTTAAGTTTACTTTGCAGGGAAGGGTTATCTGTGTGAGGGGGAGTGTTTTACTAGGGGGCGGGGTGTGTACTGCAGGGGACACGGCTGATTGGGAGAGTGAAACTCTTCTGTCCAGATCAGCTTGTCCTCGAGCTGTCAGGGAAGTGTCAGAAAGCGCAGCTACTGCAGCTATGCTCTCTGTCACTGATTGCCGCTGATCGCCGGGAGATAGCCGGTAAGGACCGGCTGTGACCCGGCGACTGACATCCGCGGCTGTGATTGGCGGGACAGGTAGGGCGGCGACGCGCCTCACGCGCGCCCCCTACCTGTTTACAAAACACACGTTTTAAAACATGGTTTTGCCTGCCTGTGCCGCCCTGCCACCGTATTTCTACAGTGGCAGGGCGGCAAGTGGTTAATGTGCCTTGGGGTACCCGTTTCTGAGGTCATGTTTAACAATGGTCCACTTCGTTGTGTCTATCTGGGACCCCAAAGTAGATATCTTTTGCTCCATTTCCAATGAAGTGGTACCCCCGTCCATTCTGTGATGTTCCCTGCCACTTGCATCAGGTTGTTGTGGCTCCGAGGGCCCTGGCTTGTATTTTCTTCCTCTTTGTGGGTCTGATGAGTTCTGATCCATAAGAGTCTCCGTGCCTGTTTTGGAGATGGATGAAGCTGTGGAGGTGGACGGTTGTTTTTTCTGATTGTTTATTCTGACATGTTTGTGCAAAGAGTACTGATTGTGGGTGGACGATTTATGACATATGTTTGATCAATTATTTGTCAAGAGGGCAAGTGGCATCCTCCCCTAGAATGGCCATCTCTTCCTCGTACCAGATGACCCAAGGGCTCTTGCCATTTGTGCTTTGAAGCTCTGGTCCATCTCCTCTCAGGATTGCTTGGCCCCTATCTGTGCCTACCACTTCCATTGTATGCAGACTCTCATCTGCCATCTCGAGTGCTTTCGTCCTGCCGCTGCCAACCAGTTGTCAAGACGGCAAGAGAGCACACAGAGACAGATTGCACGGAACCCGGCTTTTATTGGGGAGGTTTTTGCTGCACAGACAACAGTTCCTTTAGTCCCCAGATCCACACCAGACACAGCAGCACAGTACAGTTCTCTGGAAGACAATATGGAACAACAGGGGTATGGTAATCCACAGGGTTAATTCACACAGGAGGCTCCAGGCAGGGAAGGGTTAAGTCCAGGCAGGTTCACGTTGAGCAAGGGGTTAAGTCCAGGGAGGTGATAGATCCAGCCAGGCAGATTCACGGGGACAGCAGAAGATTCCTCCACAGTGCAGGGATTCCAGGCAGCACAGACAGTCCTGGAGATGAGGAGGAGGATGGGGGATGGTCGGATGAGAGAAGCTGGCACTCAGTGCAGCCTTCTCTCACACACGCAGCCAGGAGAACACAAGGGGGGGTTTCCTGCTCACCCTTAAGTATAGAGCTGTGTGCCTTGTTGGTAACTGGATAATTCCTGTTGGGTTACCATGGCAACGGGCCCTGTCTCCCAGGTCTCCAGACCGGCCCAGGGAACCCAGGAATTTGTGCATGAGGGGGAAGGGAGGATGGGGCCTATTTGTGGATTCCTTCAGCAGGGGGTCAGACTGCAAGCAAGGGGTGTGAGGGGCTGCTGAGGGCTGCCTGTGTCAGGGACATGGAGGACTAGAAGTCCCAGCATGGATGGGACAGAAGAGTGAGGGGCTGGCAGGCAGCAAACCTGAAGGATGGGGAAGGAAGGACCAGCTCCCTGACATTATTATTTATGTTTTCTTTAACATGCTGTCACGCTAGCAGTACAGTGTCACCATAGTGACATTGTACTACTTGTGGGGGGTGATGAAGATTTTTTTTTTTTACGTTGATTGCTTTTACACCCATAAAGGCTGTAATCATTTCTCCTTCTCTCTGACTGCATTCTTGCAGCCATTGAGAAATATTGTGAGAGCTGTGATTGGTCACAGCTTGTCACATGGTATGTTCTGAATAGCCTTGTACCATGTGACCTCTGTGATCATGCACAGATTTCACAAGTAGTAATCAATGATGTCAGAAGTGACGGCAACCCGCTCCTGCACTGCTCCTGTCCAGCCGTTTATGTAAGGACGGGAAGTGGTTAAGCACTGGAGAGTACTGAACTGGCCAACAATGAGTCCAGATCTCAATCCCACAGAGCACCTGTGGAGAGATCTCAAAACTGCAGTTGGGAAAAGGTACTCTTCCAATCTGAGAGACCTGGAGCAGTTGGTGAAAGAAGAGTGGTCCAAAATTCCAGTAGAGATGTGTAATAAACTCATTGATGGTTACAGGAAGCAATTGATTTTAGTTGTTTTATCCAAGGGGTGTGCTACCAAATATTAAATTGAGAATGTGCCAATAATTTTGTCCCGCTCATTTTGGGGTTTTGCATGGAATGTGTCAGATTTGGCATTTTGTTTCTCCACTTTTATCCATCATAGCAATACAAACAAAAGAAACATGAGAATTGTGAAACATTTGTAATTGCAACAATTTTCTGGGCAAAGTGGTGCATTATCTGACAGAGATGCAGGGGTGCCAAAGTTTTTGGCCGTGACTTTATATATATATATATATATATATATATATATCTATTCATACACACACACATTATTTCATAACTTGTCTTTTATCATGTGCTGATGCTTTAAAACTATATTTAGATATACAGCTACCTCTATACAAAAATACAAGTGAGGGCAGACTGCTATGACATTTTAGAGACCCACAGTAACCATTAATATTGTTTGTTGCACAGATATAAGTCAGGGCTGGCAGAACAGAAATAGTATACGCTGACCATCAAAACTATTACATAAGACTTTAAACAACTGTGTGTCTATGTTTAGCTGGTTCTAAATAGTACATAGGGTTCTGTGATTCTGAGGCTTAATGAAAAGAGAGGTTGACGGTGTGACTGCATATTCGTTGCCTTTGAGTCAATAATGTTTTTTTCTGAAAGAGAGCTGGAGAGTTGCCATAGATACACAACAGGGACTGTCTACAATTAGACAACCGGAAGCCAAGAAAGACAAGCGACCTATGTAATGCTCTGTTTAGTTTGTTTACATATAGAATGTGCGTAGTATATTAGTAGCTATACAGTAGTTGACCTGAGAGAAGGCAATTTTTTGTCTCGCCTGCACTCAGTGTTTGTGAATAGTCATTTAAGTTCTTCTTTCTGGACTACACATACAGACAGCTGTTACAAACATGAAAGTAATGTAAATATAATGAAGTAAGCATACATCTATATTGTTGCTTCATTTCCAATAAGGGTTTAACATTTGAGAAATCCAGTGAATTAAAGTAGAACTTAAAGAGATTCTTCACCCTAGAAACAAAACATTAAAAGTCAGCAGATACAAATACTGTAGCTTCTGACTTTTAATAATTGGACCCTTACCTGTCCAGGGATCCAGTGCAGTCCTAACCCAAGCTGGTTCTTCAGGTCTCCAGTGATGGCATGTTTACTTTGGGAAGTTGGCTGTGACTTCCCAAAGGTCCCCCCTCCCTTCTGGGACCTGGGGAGGGGGGCAACCTTTGCTCAAATTGCCACACAATCACCTTTGATCAGAAGTGTTAACTGGTACCTGTCAAAATCAGGTAACTGCTACCCCCCAAAAAATAAAGTGCCAAAACTTAAAGAGGAGGGGTGGGGGGAGGAGGCAGACATGCAGAACTTCCCCTTTTAGGGGAAGTTCCCTGTTAAGAGATTTTTATTTTCATTTTGGTTAGAGTAAGGGAAGGCTATAAACCCAGTTTTTTCTTTGCCATCTGTGTCCCATCTGTTCACTTCTTGTCTGATAGCCATAATAGGAGATGAGAGGAAATCCTTCCAATGTAAAGAAATCCCTGGTTAACACTAGTGTCCCGATTGGAAGATTTCCTCTCGATTTCCTCTCTATTACCGTTCTGATGTCAACCCAGATTCTGTGATTTATTTTAATTTCACTATTGATGATAACGGTAAACAGGACAACTGGAGAGGGTGAATCTTTTCTAATCCCTCTCCACCCTATCCAAAAATAAAAAAAATGTAGCTTTTAGTTATATGCTAAAAAAAAGTTACTTCTTTAGCATTACATAACTTTTTTTTTTTGTTTAGATTATTTATTTATTTTTTGTGTGAAGCTCTCTCAGCACAGCATTTGATTGACAGCAGTGTAAGCCAATGGCAACTCCAACCCAGCATTGGAGTCAAGGAAGCCTTTTCCTCCAAAGACATGGAAAGCTCTCACAACAGATGCCAGCCTGTTGAGCTGGGATGCAGTTCATGTTGCCCTCTAAGTGCAGGAATAAATCCACCTTCCCGTCAACATTCTAGAGCTCAGAGCAATTGGGGTTTCCCTTCAAAACTGGTCCCCTCAATTGCAAGGCAACCAAGGAGAATGCAGTTCAGCAAAGCCACAGTCTTGGCCTACATCAGCCACCAAAAAAACATAATCATCTCTTGGGCAGAACTGCAAATTCTGGCACTTTCAGCTGTCCATATCCCAGATGTAGAAAATCAACAGGCGGACTTTCTCAGCCATCAGTGTCTTGAGGAGCGGGCTCTCTATCTGGGGATGCTCTAAGCCCTTTGCCACAGGTAGGGGGTACCAGACGTGGATCTTCTGGAGTCCAGATTGAAACAACAAGCAGGACTGGTTTGTTGCCAGGTTCAGGGACTCTTGCGCATTTGCAGTAGATGTTCTGGTTTACACTGGTGCAGTTAAAATGGTTATAAAGGCTCAAGGTTTCTTACCTTCATGCATTCTATGCATGAAAGTAAAAAACCTTCTGTGTGCAGCAGTGTCCCCAGCCCCTTCAATACTTATCTTGATCCATTGATGTACACAACAGCTTAGGCTCTCTCTGCCTCCTCATTGGCTGAGACAGCAAGCAGGAGCCATTGGCTCCTGCTGCTGTCAATCACAGCCAGTCAGCCAATGAGGAGAGAGGGGGTGGGGCCATGTCGCTGCTCCATGTTACATAGTTACATAGTTAGTCTGGCTGAAAAAAGACAAAAGTCCATCCAGTTCAACCATTAAAAAAACAAAAAAGTCATAATCCTACACCTACAGTTGATTCAGAGGAAGGCAAAAAAAAACAGCAAAACATGATGCAATTTGCTCCTGCAGGGGAAAACATTCCTTCCTGATCCCCCGAGAAGCAATTGGATATTCCCTGGATCAACTTTACCTATAAATGTTAGTATCCAGTTATATTCTATGTATCCAAGAAAGAATCCAGGCCTTTTTTAAAGCAATCCACTGAGCTGGCCAGAACCAACTGTTGAGGGAGTCTATTCCACATTTTCTTACTGTGAAGAAACCTTTCTATATTTGGAGATTACATTTCTTTTCCTCCAGATATAAAGAGTGCTCCCTTGTCCTATGTGATGACCTCAGGGTGAATAGCTCTACACCAAGTTCACTATATAAACCACTGATGTATTTATACATGTTGATCATATCCCCCCTTAATCTCCTCTTTTCAAGAGATAATAAATTCAGTTCCTCTAATCTTTCCTCATAGCTGAGCTCCTCCATGCCTCTTATCAGTTTGGTTGCCCTTCTCTGTACTTTCTCCAGTTCCCCAATGTTCTTTTTGTGAATTGGTGCCCAAAATTGAACTGCATATTCCAGATGAGGTCTTACTAATGATTTGTACAGGGGTAATATGATATCTCTCTCTCTGGAGTCTATACCTCTTAATACAAGAGAGGATTTTGCTCGCTTTAGAAACCACAGCTTGGCATTGCATGCCATTATTAAGCTTGTGATCTACCAGAACTCCAAGATCCTTCTCCACCATTGATTCCCCCAGTTGTACTCCCTCTAGTATGTATGATGCATGCATATTCTTAGCCCCCAAGTGCATGCTCTTACATTTATCAACATTAAACCTCATTTGCCACATAGTTGCCTAATTAAACAGTGCATTGAGGTCGGCTAGTAAATTGGAGACATCCTGTAAGGATGTTATTTCACTGCACAGCTTGGTGTCATCTGCAAAGACTGAAATGGGATTTTTAATCCCAGACCCTATATCATTTATAAATATATTAAAAAGTAAGGGTCCGAACACTGAACCTTGGGGTACACCACTAACAATCCTAGACCATTCAGAGTATGAATCATTAACCACTACTTTCTGAATACGATCTTTTAGCCAGTTTTCTATCCATTTACACACAGATTTTTCCAAGCCTGTAGACTTTACCTTACACATTAGTCATGTGTGGGGAACTGTGTCAAACACTTTTGCAAAATCCAAGTATACCACGTCCACTGCCACTCCACTGTCCAAGGTTTTGCTCACCTCCTCATAAAAAGAAATCAGATTTGTTTGACAACTTCTGTCTTTCATGAATCCATGCTATCTCTTACTTAAAATATTTTTTCCAGCAAGAACTCATCTATGTGGTCTTTTATTAAACTCTCCAATATCTTCCCAACCATAAAAGTTAAACAAACAGGTCTATAATTACTCGGTAAAGATTTTGACCCCTTTTTAAATATTGGCACGACATTGGCCTTACGCCAATCCAGCGGTAATATGCCAGTCATTAAACAGTCCCTAAAAATTAGAAACAATGGCTTTGAAATGACAGAGCTCAATTTTTTAAGGACCCGTGGGTGTATGCCATCCAGTCCAGGTGCTTTATTCACCTTTATTCTGTCTAAATATTTTTGGATCATATCAATTGTGAGCCAATGTGGATCATCTGGAGCTGTGTCAATACCATGCCCATTATGGACAAGAGCTCCCCCATGCTCCTTTGTATAAACAGAGCTGAAGAAGGTATTTAATAAATGTGCCTTCTCTTTGTACCCAGTCACGCACTCTAGATTATTTTGTAAAGGGCCTACATGCTTGGTCCGGACCTTTTTAGTATTAATATATTTGAAGAATTTTTGTGGGGTTGGTCCTGCTATCTTTTGCAATCTGTTGTTCATTTTCAATTTTTGTGGCCTTTATTTCCTTTTTACATATTCTGTTATATTCTTTGTAATGTTTAAACGATGATTGCGTTCCTTCATTTTTATATTTAATAAAAGCTCATTTTTCATTATTTATAGCTGTTTTAACTTTGGCTGTAAGCCACATACATTTGATTTTTAGCCTTTTAAACTTGTTGCCCATGGGAATATATTTTGCAGTGTGTTCACATACAGTCTTTTTTGAAGAACTCCCATTTCTGTGTTGTGTTCATTGATACCAATATTCCCTCCCAGTCTAAGTCTTGGAGAGCAGCTCTCAGGCTTGGAAAATTAGCTCTCTTAAAATCGAGCGGTTTTATTTTTCCCGTATGTGCTCACTGTTTACAGCTAACAATAAATGAAATCATGTTATGGTCACTGCTACCCAGATGTTCTTTTATATGGCCATTCATAATAAGCTCTGCATGGTTTGAGATTACTGGGCCCAGCAGAGCATCATTCCTAGTTGGGGCCTCTATGAACTGTACCATAAAATTGTCCTGTAGTAGGTTTAAAAATGTTTGTCCTTTAACTGCTCCTGCAGTACCATTACTCCAGTCAATATCCGGGTAGTTAAAATCCCCCATTATTATCACTGTCCCAGCTCTTGCACCCCTTTCGATCTGTGCAAGGAGTCTCCACCTCCTCATTAACATTGGGAGGCCTATAACAAACTCCAATGATTACCATTTTAGTACGCACCCCCAATGTGGGAATAGACACATGGAGCAGCGGGTGCCCCCATATCAAGCTGCACCCAACAGAAAGGAGGAGCTAGGAGAGCCTGCCGGGGACCCAAGAAGAGGAGGATCCAGGCTGCTCTGTGCAACACCACTGCACACAGCTGGTAAGTATAGATATGTTTGTTATTTAAAAAAAAAATGAACCTTTAGTATTGCTTTAAGCTTGTTATGCCTTTCTGCTCCAGATTCTCCCTTGTCTCCTCTGCAAGATTGAGATGTAGTGCACTCTGGGTATTCTTATCACACCAAAGTGGCCCAGGAGTATATGGTACTCAGACATAGACTTCTGCAGACTCCCATGGACTCATGCAGATCTTTTGTCTTGCAAAGTCCATTGCACCTGTTTTGCCTGGCACAAGGCAGTTTAACTCTAGGAAATGGGATGTATTTTGTCCTTCCTCCAATAAGGTCTGGATCAGAATTTAGCTTTGGGTGCAATCAAAGGGTAAATATTGGCCCTAGCTGTTTTGTTTAAGACCTTTGGCTCCTCACTCCATAATTAAGTCCTTTGTACAGGGTGTAGCACACTGTCAGAGCCTGGGTCCAAACCTGGGCCTTTTGCGGTGAGTGGCAATGTTTCTTCTTGCTGAGCCACCTGGAATGCTGGACAGCTCCCTTGACAATTATTTGGATGATCCTACCTTGACCTTGTTTATCATGAACCTTGAACCCCTTGCTCTTCCCATGAACTTCCTGATATAAGCCATGTCTCTGCACTTGCTGTTTGCCATATTATTGTGCTCTCCAGCAAGTATTGTGCTCCTTATTGTCTCTGCTGTTATCCGTATTTTGCTATCACTCATTATTGACCCTTGGCTTTTTCTCAACTACGCTTCTGCCTGATCCCAACCTGCGACTGCTCCTTACCGACCTTGGCTTGTTTACTGACCACGCTTCCGTTTGATCCTTACCTGCTTATACGCTATTGTACCTCCGCTTGCTCACTGCCTGGTGGGGTGATCCCGAGGACCGCGACCTGGTGCTAACCCGCAGCCAAATCCATCTCCACCAACATGAGCTCTGGTGAATACCGTTTGCTACTTAGACTCCACACCTCGGGTGATCCCGGGTGACCTGCCTGTGTACCTATCCTGCTGGTTTCAGGTAAGCCTATCCACTGCTATAGCAACTGGTCTTTGAGCCTGACCCCTGATCGCGACACACACATCTCTCCCCCTGTACATTCCCCTGTGTCTTCATGGGACCTTAATCTGGTTCTCTCATCTCCTTAGAAACTGTCATATGAACCTATTAGGGAGGTTCCTTTGACTGACCTCAGTCACAAGGTGGTCTTTCTCATTGCTATCACTCTGTGCAGAGGGTCTCTGAGTCCCTTATCTTGTATGAACCCCTCATATTGTTGAAGAAGGAAAAGGTTGTCTTGATGCCTGAGGTCTTCGTCCTTCCTGAGATGGTCTGTTCCTCCCACCTCAACCAGAACATCATCCTTTCTTATGTGCTTCTTCAAAACATCTTAAGGAAGTTTTTCTTTACTGTCTTGAAATGGTACACAATGCGAATTTCTACTTCTCAGCAGCTGCCTCTTTTAGAAAACTGTATTCCCTCTTTGCACCTCCCGAGGGTTCCTACAGGGACTTCCCTACTTCTCATTGCTAGCTGAATCAGACAAGTTGAGAAGAACTACATGTCCAAAGGCCCATGGTCTTAATTAAAGTTGGACGGCTTTTGGATATCCCACGGTACTGACAAAAGATCCCGTGTCCTGAAATGTAGAACAATAGGATTTTTGACTGACCAGTTAAATACATTTCTTGAAGCACAGTAGCGGATACGGGTAATTCCCCCGTTCTTATGATCTCCCTATGGTTTGCAACAAACCTGAGGCTAGCTGTAAGTAGGAGAGGCTATAAAGGGGATGTCACAGCAGCTTTTGAAAGTAGCTGCATATAATCTATGGTAATAACAAGAGATCCTGTGTCTTGTACTGTACTATAAGAAACAGGTTTTACTGATAAGTCAATAATTTTTAGCTTCATAGAAACAAATCATCAAACAGTAGCCACAAGTAAAGGTATCAAAAGAAATCAATGGAATAAACTGGTAATTTGTGTAAAGAAACATACAATGAATTATCCCAGAGACCTAAAAAAAATTAAGAAATCAAGATAACAAAGTCAATAAAGGTACCTAAAAAATGAACAATAGATTTCACTATACAAATCCATTACTAAATGTGTTGATAAAAATATCTTCATCTTCATAGGCAATATACAGTATTCACTGGACCTCTCTTATTCACAAAATCTCGCCTCCTATTTTTTGGCCTGTGGTCAATCACCATAAATGTAAGTTGCGCAACTGCATGACCGCGTTCCTCAAAGTGTTTGACAGTCAGCAGCTGTACAAGTCTGTCCCTGTTTACATATTTGTTCCTTGCTATCTTGTCCTTTTTGCTTTCTATGTCATTTTGCTCACATATAAAAGTTCAAAAAGACAGTTCAAAATATAAACAACAAATGCATCTTAACAGGTGTAATAACCTTGTATCAGGAATCAGTAGCAGAGATGGCCAGACCTGCGTGGCTACACTTAGAAACTGAGACCAGAGCATATATATTTAGAGAAGAATGTATTAATAATAAACAAAAAACATCCAAGCACCAGCAAGCATAAAGATATAAGTGAACCAACAACCCAGAGACAAAACTCCTAACTAAATGACATAACAGAATCCTAAATATCAAACTCACTATATTCAATATATACAAATGAGGAACACAGGAAAGCAAGGTAAAACTGTAGGTGCAGAGAACATATACAGTGGGTATAGAAAAGAATCACCCTCCCTTAAAATAATCACATTTTGTTGCTTTGCTGTCTGAAAAGAAGACAGACACAGTTTTTGTTTTATCCATCTGTATTTATTCATATAACGTATAACATCCAAGTGAAAGATATAACACTAACCTGTCGGAAAAATAAAAAAAAAATGAAAAACAGAATCGAGTTGGAAAACAGATCTCCCTATTGTGTCAGTATTTTGATGAAGCACTTTTTGCCTTTAGTTGAGATATGTCTCTACTAACATTGCACATCTAAGCTTCGCAATATTTGCCCTTTGCAATATTTTCTTCTTTGCAAAACTGCTCAAGTTCAGTTAAATTTGATGGTGACTGTTTGTGGACTGCCGTCTTCAAGTCATTGCATAGTTTTTCAATGGGGTGTAAGTTTGGACTCTGACTAGGCTATGCAAGGACATTCACCTTTTTCTCCTTCAACCACTGTGTGGTCATTTTTGCTGTGTGCTTTGGGCCATTGTCATGTTGGAAGGTAAACCTTCTTCCCATGACAACTTTCTGGCAGGGGGCAGCAGATCCTCCTTTTTCCTTCTATCCTGACAAGTGCTCCAGTCTCTGCTGAAGAGGAACATGCCCATAACAGGATATTACCACCTCCATGCTTTACTGTAGGAATGGTGTTATTTGGTAAGCTGTATTGGATTTCCAACAGACATATCGTTTAGTGTTGAGGCCAGATAATTACATTTTAGTCTCACCTGATCTTAACACTTTTTTCCATGTGTTTTCCACTCAGAATCTTAAAGGTATGTTTTGGCAAAGATTAATTTTGATTGCATGTGGCCTTTCTTGAGGAGTGGCTTTTTTCTTGCAACCCTCCCATACAAGCCATATTTGTGGAGAATTTGTGATATTGTTGTCACATGCACACAATGACCACTCTTTGTCATAAATTCCTGCAACTTGCTGTAGGCCTCTTCTAGCCTCTCTGGCCAGTTTCCTCCTAGATTTTTCATCCAGTTTGGAGTGATGTTCTGAGATAGGGAGGGTGTCAAATACCACTTCTTTATAATTGACTTCACTGTGCTTCTAGGTATTGATAAAGCCTTTGAACTTTTTTTGTATCCATCTCCTGACTTGTGCCTATCCACAACTTTGTCCCGGAGATCTTTTGACAGTGTCTTGCCACCCATAGTTAATTGTTTTCTTCATTTGCACTATGAGGGACTGAGATGCTCCAGGAAAGATCTTTTCATGCTGAGCTAATCGAAATGACCACAGCTAATAACAGTTGAAAGGCAAGTGGCTTTGTGTTCCATTGAGAAGGTGATTAGTTACACCTGATTGAGTTTACAAGTCATTTATAAGAGGGGGGTGATCCTTTTTCCAACTCAGTGATTCTGTTTTTGAATTTTTTTTTTCTGACAATTTGGTGTTATATCTTTCATTTGGATGTTATAAGTTACACTGAGTAAATACAGCTGAATAAAACAAAAACTGTGCCTGTCTTTATTTCAGGCTACATAGGAACAATATGTGATTATTTTAAAAGGGGTGATTCTTTTCTATACCCACTGTAGAAAGGGGAAACTGAAATATGGATCAGGAACAAGGGCAAGTAGGAACAAGTCAGTAGGGTTTAGGGTAAGGCAGAGAGCACGATTAAAGAGCAGGATCAAGATCATGACTAGCAGTATCTAGCAGCAAACAAAACAAAGCAAAACAGAACACTGGAGCAAGGTGTATCAGCAGAAGAGCGACCATACCCTCCCAGCAGCCAACATCAGGTGCAGACTGACTACATTACTGGGATCTGCTGGCTGCTGGGAGACACCCTTTGGTGGACACTGGAACTTCAACCTCCTGCACTAGGACGCACAATGCCACCAATAGGTGATCCAGGTCCTGACTCGTATCTTAATGATATAGCCATTGTAATGGTGATTAAAGTACAACTAAAGGCAAAATGTTTTTTTTTTTTAGTTGTGGATTGAGTGCAGGAGTATAAAAATGCTTGTAAATTTCTATGCTGTCTGTACCCCCGTTAAGGAGATTCACCCTCTCGGTTTGTCCTGTTTACCATAATCATTGAAAATGAAAGTAAAAGAAGTCCCAAATTTTGGGCTTGCTCCAGAAAATTAATAGAGGGGAAATCTTCCAATGGGGACACTTCCTCTCACTTCCTTTTTGGCTATGGGATAGGAAGTGAAATGACACCTCCTCAATGAGACACAGATGAAAAAAAAATCTGACGGGTTATTGTAGCAATTGTGCACACTGAGATGGACACAGTCATCCATCTTGTCAAGAATCTTGCATTTTGTATCATCTCTCTCTCCCAAATCAGGCTTCCTCCTCCAATTTCCACCCTCCCTCAGGAATGTGGTCTGTGTTAAAAAGGCAACAGGCCCCATTGGGAGAGCTACAGGGCTATAAAATTGCAGCCGAGCTGGGGCCTAGATGTCTGTTAACTTCTCAATCTGGGATATCGTAAAGCCATAAACCAAGTCCTTCACTGAGCTCAAAGGCATTCCAGGGAGTTGTAAAAACAGACTTACATTTAAAAACTCACTTTTCCATATAATTTTATATCTTCAAATAGGACATAATTACATAAACAGGGAGCACATATTCGAACGGCTCACTTTAGGACAAGTTGCTTGGTATATTACACCCCCTAGCTGGCATATACAGGAGAGCAGAAAATTATATCTCCTTAACCATCCAAGCAGGTATTTCATATGTAAACGTTCAGCAGAAGATGCTGTGTATTAATCTACTCGTGGATAGAATGTTCTATGTATCCAGGGTAAGTTATGAACCATAATATAAACTAAGAGGGATTTTTGGTCATAGCTTGGGTCTCCGCCTGCCACACCCGCCAAAATGAGGCGATTGGTTCTCTGCTTCAGGGAGACACCCTGCTGAGTTTCTAGATAAAGGCTGTGATGCTTGAAGGTAAGCTAAGCTGAGCTAAAGTTGAAGAATTCTCCCTTTTTTAATATTGGAACCCACTTGGGAGATGGCCCTTTTGCTCTGAAACCTGATCTGCTTAACCCAGGCTGAAGGCAAGTACTTTATCTATCTAAATTCCTTTCTGTTATCTCTTTGCTGTGCTATTGTTCTCTGTATATTTACAGTATATATATATACACTACATATATTGGCTGCATCTTTTTCTGTAAATATTTTTATTGCACCCTTTTGACCTTTTAGTAATAAATCTTACTTTCTGAAAGTGTTGAACTGTTTCTAAAGCTCTTTAATGCGAACTAAGAATCCCTGCCTCAGAAAAGCGCTACTGTGTGTGTGTTTTAAACTTCGGTATATCTCTGCCTGCGGTGACAGTGGTATACCGACGATTATTCCAACATTATAGTGTTATTGCTGATATTGCCGAGTTTTCTCTTTCTCTGTACAATAAGGAGGTGATGGCAGTGTGAAGGGTTAATTGCGTAATTAACCTGACCCAGTAACAATCGCTCTCAAGCTGTAGGTAAACAGGCTGTGGGCCATTAGCTGGAAAATCTGTGTGCAGGGTGCAGCTGGGCGTGGAATTGTTACGCACATGACAGTGGCTAGTCCTTCGGGCACGAGTTTGGTGAGAAGGCTGGGGTCTGACGCCGTGATCGTCTTAAGCTTTAAAATGGACCCCCCCACACGCACACACAAATTTTGCCTATATTTCTACTTTAACCACTTCAATTCAGGGCACTTTTATCCCCTTCCTGCCCAGGTCAATTTTCAGTTTTCAGGTCTACCACACTTGTGTGGTCATGCAACACTGTAACTAAATGATATTTTTATAATTTTTTTCGCACACATAGAGCTTTCTTTTGGTGGTATTTAATCCCCACTGTTTTTTTGTTATTTTCTGCTAAATAAATGAAAAAAGATAGAAAAGTTTGAAAAAGAAATACGATTTTCTTCATTAGAAAATTTTGCAAATAATCTTTCTTCATAAATGTAGGTCAAAACATAGTCTGCCACATTTCTTTGGTAAAAACAACCCAAATCAGTGTATATTATTTAGTCTGTAGCAAAGTTATAGCGTCCACAAACTATGGTATATATCTGGAAATCGATCAGTTCTGATGTACTGACTGCCTATCTCATTTCATGAGGCCCAAAAACACCAGGACAGTACAAATAACCCCCAAATTACCCTTTTTTGGAAAGTAGACAGTTTGAGGTATTTAGTATGAGGCATGGCGGGATTTTTGAAGTTGTCATTTTTTGCCACAATTGTTTGGAAAATTAAGAAATTTAAAAAATTGTTTTTTCAACAATTTTTTTTAATGTACTGTCACAAGTGCAGTACATCATAATCATATCAATGGTGTGGTGGTTATCAGGGACACTGATAACGGTATGTTAAAAAAAAAAAGAAAAGGGTCCAGGAGCACCAGCGAGGGACCAGAGAAGAAGAGGATCGGTGCTGCTCTGTTGAAATCCACTGTACAGAGCAGTTAAGTATGACATGTTTATTTTTTATTGCTTTTAATATCACGTAAAGTAGTAATAGTAGGTTTAGGCATATACTGCAGACTGAAGGGCTTAGTTTGATAAGGCTTAGTTTGGTATGTATGCCATTAAATGCCAACATGTTGTCCATACTTTCACATTATGGCATAAACGTCCTGGGGGCCAATTAAAAAAATTAGAGTTTAATGAGATGGAATATAAACTGCCTTCAAGAGGGTATCCTCGTCTGCTGCTAAAGAAGGAACCCTTTAAATAACAAATCATCCACTGCCACTGAAGCTAGGTTCACACCTATACAGGTTGCGCTTGAGCCGTTTCTGCATTGCGTTTTGTGTTGCGTTTTTGCACTTGTGTTAAAATTTTTCTTGTTGCTAGGCCGATTTAAAATTCATCAAAAATGCTGCAAAAATAAAGCAAAAACGCAGTACATGGTTTTCTGCAGTGTTTCCATTGAAGTCTAGAGAACCAAAAATGCTACTTTTTGCGTTCAAAAAAGTCCCTGAACCTTTCCAAAAAATGCACCGTGTGCAAACGCACAGATGTGAACATGTCCCATAGGAAATCATGTTAAATGGACTGTACTGCATTTCTGCAAAACACAAAACGCTGCAGAAAACGCTTGGGTGTGAACCTAGGGTAATTGCTGCTTTCCATTTCTTCTCCAATACCATCTGTATTCACAGAAAATCTATGCCAATATTAAGGAACACCATTGCATTCTTAAGGCTGTATTAAACTCAAAACTTTACATGTATTATATTGCAACTTACCAATCATTAGATGTGGTGACTGCATAAATGTTCTTTTATTTGGCTTTTTCCCCTCTGTTTTCACCTGGTGATCTGTTCAGTAACACACCTCCTGTATTAGTGACAGAGGAGTCTGACATTGCAGTAAATCGTGGGGGCAATGCTCCGCAAGCTCTTCCTTTTTTCCTGAAAAAATATGTACATTTATAATTTTTTTTTAAAAAGGTGAATTTAGCCTTTAAGTTGTATGGGAGAGGAATAATATAAAAATCTGTGTACTTCCATTTCAATACCTTCAACCGCAGCTAAGATATGCTGCTGCCAGAAGCTGGTATTTAATTAGCAGTGAAAGCAAGTTCTGAGCTGCGTGAGGTTTTCTGTTTAAATTCCATTGCTGTTTTAAGTGTATAGTTTATTACAAAGGAGAGAGTTCAATACAAGGAGTAGCAGAGCAAGATAAAGCTTTAAAACTACTCTAAAATAATATTGTGTGGGGGCTTTGTTTGCTGTGAGAGGGCTGCGTGAGGCTATCTCAGGAAATTATAGTGGCACAATATGAGCATAGTTAAAACAAAGACATAGCACACCCCAGGGAATAAATACATTGTAGCATAGTCTAACTATCTCTATTTAGGTAGAAGTAACCATGTCTTCCTAGATTGGTAATGTGGTTCAGTATATAGATTATCTATAAATGTATAAAAGGCTAACACAAGGATATACCTCACTTATAAAGGGGAGATCTCAAAGTATTGGGAAAGGTCACCGACTCACCATCAATTTAAGCTATGGGGTCTTCCAAAGCTGGGGTCATGTCAGAAAAACGTGTGCTGTGGACCAAGGGAGGCCACCTAGAAAAGGGCTTAAAGGACAACCATCTGCGGTGTAACCAAACCAAACAACTTTATTGAGATCAAGATTAAGTAAAATTTGGCCTAAGCCTGGTCCCTCTGTGGCTACGTATCTCTATACATTACACCTTTGATGCTGTTGCTGTCTTATACCGATCGGGCCACCATTCTCAGACTATAGTCACCACATCACTCTTTGAGTGTTAGTTGATTGGGTAGCATGTAAAAGTCAGTTTACCGCTTGTCAGCACCCACTGACTGTCAGTCTTGAGATCGTTGGCCTGATATGTTATACTCTATATGAGACCGAATTAATGCAATGCAGCGTATGTGAGTGGATGTGCACTGCCCGGGCCTGTATGTTAAGGTGATAACATTATCTAACCTTATTTTAATGGTGATTGAAGGATTGTTGGCCACTTTTACTTAAACTCGATCCCATTAAAGTTGTTTGGTTACACTGTGGTTGGTTCTCCTTTAAGCCTCTTTCTAGGTGGCCTCTTTTTTTCTCAGTATACATTATGCTCTGTGTCTGCGTTCCCTGAACTACCCTTCAAAGGCAAATATTGCTGTGCAATATGTGAGGTAAGTTTTTTTTCTTTTAAACCCAAGGTCCTGGATCTAAAGAGTCAATTTACAATATTGCAGGGTATTAACAACTTGGAGAGGAGTAAAGTATAAGGGAGAGTGGAGAAGATGGGGGTCAGAAGTAGGTAACTGGGTTACAGTTAGAAGGTGAGGTAGAGGGAAAAGGATTAGAGAGGCTAGTCCTTAATTGATACATCCCAATAAATATGCCCAGCTGCATGATATTGGGGATATCAGTTCAGGAAGAAAAAGTGCTAAAGCAGACTACCTTCTCTAGCTTCCAGGCGAATGACTACTCCAGTAAAGATAGGACAAGGTGAATAGGCAAAGAGAGGCAAATACTGGTGGGAGGAGACTCGATGGATATAAGAGCAGACAGGGTAATCTATTACAAAGGTTTTAATCGCCGAACAGTTTGCTGTTTACCGGGTGCTTGGGTTTGACACATTGTGGATTGGGTTGTGAAATTGTTGGGTGGGGCTGGGGAAGACCAAGCTGTGATGGTACACATTGGCACAAATTTCAAACTTAGAGGAAGATGAAGCATCCTAAAAAAAGATTTTAGAGAATTAGGACCTCCAAGGTAATAGCTTAAAAAATACTATCTGTGTCATGAGCCACACCAGAGAGGCAATGGGAGATTAGAAAGTTGAACAAGTGACTGGTGTAAGAAAGAGGGTTTTAGGTTCATGGAGAACTGGGCTGACTTTTGGTTACTGGCTCTACTGTAAAGATGGATAGCATCTAAATAAGGGTGCTCAGCTATGTTGAGGAAAAATGGTTAGAAGGCTGGAGGAGCTTTTTACTAGGATCTGTGGGAAAGGATTAGAAAAGAATATGCCATATGAAGAGTAAGGCTCTATGGGAGAAAGAGATATAGAAGGGGTGGAATAGTGAGGAGTGTGGTTCAAACTAGATGGCAGAGAAAGTGATTCCACTACTCTTTTTATATTGGACCTAGGGGATGCAAATTATAGCAATGAGTAAAAATATAATATGAAATGCTATTTAAATATTACATACAAAATTAAAAAGTATATTAACAAATGCAAGAAGCCTGGCAAACAAAATGGATGATCTACAACTTCTGGTATTTGAAGAGCACTTTGACTTTGTGCGAATAACGGAAACATGGTTGGACAGCTCACAAGACTAAGAAGCCTCTAGATTGTGTGTGACTTGCCCGTTGAGAAATGGGAGATGGCGCTGGAAACGGTGCACAAAATACTCATTGAATTCATCTCAACGCCTGTCCCAGTTACAGTATATATATGTCCCAAACGTAGCAGGGATCATGGCACTCTGATACACATATTATGGTGGTGCCTGAAATTGCACAGATACTGGGAGGCCATTCCTAATACCATTAATAAAGCATTCCAAACTACCCTTACTTTGAACCTTAAGTGTTGTATCCTAGGTATAGCTGATGAGGTGTGGTGGTAGACCAGTTTGACAGGGAGGCAGTCTCTAGAGCACTATATCAGGCATGTAAAGTTTTACTACTTCATTGGAAAAGCATTTCTCCTCCTACTCTTAACCACTTGCCCTCCTGAGGATTTACCCCCCTTCCTAACCAGGTCATTTTTTGTGATACGGCGCTGCATTATTTTAACTGACAATTACACAGTCATGCAATGCTGCACCCAAATTAAATTTACATCCCCTTTTCCCCACAAATAGAGCTTTGTTTTGGTGGTATTTGATTGCCTGTGCGTTTTTTATTTTTTGCTCTATAAACAAAAAAAGACGAACAATTTTGAGAAAAGAAAACAATATTTTTTACTTTTTGCTATTAAATATGTCCAGTAAAAATTTTTTAAAAATCAAATTTCATCATAAATTTAGGCCAAATGTATTCTGCTACATGTCTTTGCTAAAAACAAATGCCACTACGTGTAAATTAATTGGTTTACGTAAAAGTTATAGCGCTTACAAATGGCTGTATAAATACTGGAATTTTATTTACATTTTTTTTTTACTAGTAATGGCTGCGATCAGCGACTTACAGCAAGACTGGGGGACTGCAGCAGGCATTCTGACACTGGGGGGAACTGACTTGACAACAATACAGTGATCAGTGCTAAAAAAAAAAGCACTGACACTGTACTAATGGCACTGGGTAGGAAGGGGTTAACATGTGGGGTGATCAAAGGGTTGACTGTGTGCTGTTTCACTGTGTACTGTGTGTGTGCTTTCCACTGTAAGCAGTGTGCAGGAGCTGACAGGGGAGAGATCTGTGTTGTTTATACTCTGTTGTTGTAGTTACATCTGTGTTTATACAGGGAAGTCAGGACGGCAGACCGGAAGTACGTCGATGCGTTTCGCCCCACCCAGTTGAGAACGCCCTGTAGGTGGGGCGAAATGCATCAATGTACTTCCGGTCTGCCGTCCTATGTAATTTCCGGTGAGTGGAACGCACGCCGAGCGGTGCGTTCCAAGCGGCCATTTTTGGAGCTGTATCCTGTCATCGCTTGCTAAAACCAGGCTGTGAGGTCTCTGGTATGAGATATGGAATCAGTGGAACTCATTTAAGCCTATGGAGGCAATCAAATAGATGCTTTTACTCATCTTAACAAATGTGAGTGGTCTGGCAATTTTTATCAAATATTGCACTGTTTATTAGCAGTATTACACTGTTATATACTTCTTTCCCTTGCACTGCTGTGGAGTTTGGTGAGAGGAGAAGGCAGGAGTGAGTGGAAGAAAATACCCTATATCATATAAGGTGGGAAGGAGCCCTGAAAGCTTATAAAGGGGGTCTAAGAGCCCATAACATCCTAAAAGGTGCAGTACTCACCATCATCTGGTGAGTGCGGTTGATGTTGATTTTTCACTGGTGATTGGTGGAAGCATTATTTTGTTTGGATATTTGTTTTTCACAACTTAATGGGGAGAAAGGACTTTTCTTCTATTTTAATTTGGACACTATAATATGAATGATATACTTATTTTAATATTTTTTTGATAGGTCACTTTAATGAATTAATTTGAATATCTCATATTTTTATTAATTTAATTTAATTTAATCACTGTATTTAAGGCATTGTTTGAATCAGGGTGTTGATTTGCGCTGTTTTCTTTGTTTTTCTAAGAGAGAGAATCATATATACATACACACACTTATTGAACTCTCTTGCTCTCTCATTGGGGAGGGGGGCGCAACATTTTTGTGTTGCCTAGGGCAGCACAAAATCTAAATACACTACTGCAACAGTGATCTGCTGATCGTAGGTGCAATGCTTTCCAGGCTCCTAAAACAAAAAATAGTATAAGGCACATTTGTTTTAACCTGCAAAAAAATTACATTTATTCTTTTTTTAGTTAAAGTTTTAACAAACGTTTCTGAATCGTTAAGACCTTAATTTCAGTGTTTGCTAATGATACCAAATTATGCAAGGAAATAACTTCTACACAGTATGTAGTATCATTACAGGAAGATCTTAATAAAATAGGGGGTTAAGCAGCTACCTGGCAGATAAGGTTCAGTATTGTGAAATGTAAAAGTATGCATTTTGATGTAAAAAATACACAAAAATACATTGGGAGAATCAAAGATGGAAAATGATCTGTAGGTGCTTGTAAATCAAAGACTTAGCAATAGCATGCAAAGTCAAGCTGCAGCTAACAAAGTTAGCTAAATACTATTGTGCAATAAAAGGGCATACTTTCAAGAGATAATTTTATAATTCTGTTAGGAACCATGAACAATGATGGCTAATAATTCTCTGTCCCCATATCATAATTGCATTCTGCAATTAGAAAAGTAGCCACAAGGATGCACAGGGGTAGGGTAGGACAATGAGACAGGAGAGCACCTGCTCCAGTCTCAGATGCATCAACCTCATGTTATGCTTTTGATGAATTATGAATTATCAATAATTTATTCAATGGTGCTCCCCAAAAAAATGTTCTGCCAGGTAATGCCTGGACAATTAATTCAGTCAGCTAAAGGTGCTTTCAAATATAAACACTAATTATAAAATAATTTAACTGACTTAATTAATAATTCTGAGTAATTTAGAGCCAACCAAAATCCATTAAAAACACAGATTAGATCAGTGGAAAATATGGACTAGGGGTTATGAAATAAATTATTATTCATTTACAATAAGTCACATACAAACATAATGGAATAGTTTGACTGTGATGCACATGGCCAGATAATTTGCATAAATGTTACAAAAACATATGCATATTACACAACATTACATATAAATATGAATAAACATCAATAATTAATTTCTTCTCATAGACAAAATAACCATTAATATCTAACTATCAGACAATAGTCTGTGTTTTTATGGATTTTCCCCTGCAGAAGGAATAAACATCAAAATACGCAAAATCGTAATATGGCCCAAGAACAAAATAAGAATAATTTTAATACCAAAACTAAACTATATAAAGGTGGGTGGTTATTTTGTCCTAGGAAGACAATGAAATTACCAGAAATTTTTAGTTTTTAGTATTATCGCCATTTTGCCTCTGATTGTCACTCTAAGATAAGTCCTAACTATTTTAAGTTCCATTGAAATTGAAGTAACTCATTTGTTATAAGGAAACATTAATATTCCACTAGAACAAATTGGACTTTGTGACAACGGTATAAATGTCTTGGTGGGTAAATCATATAGAATATTAACTAAAAAGATTTGTAATATATATATATATATTTAGATTAAAATTATTCTTATGCACAATTAGGACAGAAAGACACACTATATATGTAGATATACATATATCCCTATCACCATATAAACCCAATAATTCATCTACTTCACTACTGACTGGTTAGAGATCTGGCATCATACATACACTATTTTGGTAATACGATAGTTTTCACCACACTAAATATAATAGGATTACACATAACAATCAGTGATAGTATTCAGTATTCCTTTCCTACAATGTATTTTTTCTTCTAAGTTTAAGACAACTGTCATTTCAGCTGGAGCAAAAATAAAAAATAAAATATGATTTCTCTCAAAGAAATTCTGACACTCGAGAATGAAGGGTAACCTAGGATCAAGATGTGCCAGTATTGGGGCTGCAGCAAAAGTGGCCTTGAGGGATTCAAAGGCTTTAATGGAATCCGGAGACCAATTCCGTGGGTTGCCCGCCTTTCTGGTCTTATCAGACAGTGATTTGACCAGCGAAGAGAAATTCTGAATACATTTCCAATAATAATTGGCAAAGCCAAGAAAATGTTGTAGAGGACGTAGACCTATGGGCCGAGGCCACAGTAAGACTGCAGATAGTTTCTCTGGGTCCATCGAAAACCCTGCAGCAGATATGACATAACCCAAAAAGTTTACCTGTTCATGATGAAACTTTTCCAACTCTCTCAACCTCTGTAGCACATGGGAGATGTCTGTGTTGTGGTTCTCTAGGGAGTTTGAATATATGAGAATATCATCGAGGTAAACCACCACACATTACGGCAGCATATCTTAGAGGACATTGTTAATAAATTCCTGAAAAACTGCAGGAGTGTTGCAGAGACCAAAGGCATCATGAGGTATTCTTAGTGTCTGCTCCTAGTACTAAATGCAGATTTCCATTCATCGCCCTCTTCAGTCCTCATGAGATTGTATGCCTTTCTTAAACAGAGCTTAGTGAAGACTATTGCTCCCTTGAGGTAGTCAAATAATTGCGTTATCAGTGGGATCAGAAAATTTGCAGATGAACCCCTGAGATAGTGAATTCTCAACATACTCCTCCATAGTCTTATCCTCTGAGACAGACAGAGGGTAAACCCAGCCATGAGAAAGAATGGCATCAGGTTGAAGATCAGTTGTGCCGTCATAGGGCTGATGTGGTGGCAAAATACTGGCCTGACCTTTGTCAAAGACATCAGAGAATTCCCGGTACTCCTCTAGCAAAGAGGAAACTGAAGACATGCACAAGACCCTACTCACTTTCTGAAAACAAGTATTAGTGCATTGTGGCGACCATGACAGAACCTTGGCTGTATGCTAGTCAAATGAAGGATTGTGCTTCTGTAACCATGGATAACCAACGACAACTGGGAATGAGGTGTGGAAATGACTTGATATTGTATTATCTTATGGTGAAGAGCCCTTACAGCCATGGTCAATGGAGCGGTTTCATGGGTCACATAGGCAGGCTGTAGAGGTCTTCCATCAATAGCCTCAATGGCAAGTGGGGATGCACTAGGCTGCAGCGGTATCGAGTACCTCAACATGAAGGCACTATCTATGAACAAGCCTGCAGCCTCAGAATCAATTAGTGCCTGGGTGTTGATGGAAAACTCAGACCAGGAAAGGGGCACCAAAACTAGAGACTTATCTTAGGAATAGCTGGGGACACAAAGACGCCACCTAAGGTCTGTCCCCTATAGGATCTCAGGTGCGGGCATTTCCTGCATGGATTGGACAAGATTTCAATACATTACCTGCTTGGCCACAGTAAAGGCACAATCTCTCCCTTCTCCTAAAGGCCCTCTCTTCGACAGAGATATGTGTGAAGCCCAACTGCAGGGACTCTACTTCACTGGAGGACTCGGGCCCAGGAGGCATGGGAGGTGAGGGAGGTATGGGTGGGAATGCAAAGCTTGGAGCCAAATGCACAGGAGGTTTCCACAAGCGTTCCTTAAAGGAAGTTCTCTCTTGAAGTCTGGTATCAATGAGAATGGCAAACAAGATCAACTAATCAAGATTCTTAGGTATATCTTGAACTGCAATCTCATCTTTAATGTTATCAGAGAGGCCATGGGAAAAAGCAGCCATGAGAGCCTCATTGTTCCAAACAACCTCTGATGCCAGAGTACTGAATTCAATAGTCAACATTTCCCGTACTCTATTTAATGGACATGAGGCTCTGGGCAGCAGAAGTGGAGTGAGTGGGAATATCAAAAACCCTTTTAAAGAAGGCCACAAACTCAGGGTAATTCTGGACAACAAGTTTTTTGTGTCTCCAATAGAGGGTTTGCCCAAGCCAAGGCTTTGTCAGAAAGCAAAGAAATAATGAAGCCTACTTTGCTTCTGTTTGCAGGGAATGCCTAGGCAGCATCTCAAAAATATATTCCAACCTGGTTGAGAAACCCTCTGCAGTGAGCTTGATTACCCTCAAACCACTGGGGAAGCAGAGCAGAACCAGTCATACCTCTTACAGTGGTAATATCAGAGACGGGTGCTTGAACCGAGATAGGAGCAGCAGCAGGGATGGCATGCAAAACTGATTGTACTGGAGCAGCCAGCATAGGAGTATCCAGATGGGCAGTTTGGATTGGGAGCGTTTGCAATGCTATGGCAAACTGATTCAAGCCATGGTCCTGCTTGTCCAGTCTGGAATAAAATGTTGCGACTAGATGGATTGCCTGCATCTTCTGAATTCATGGCCCTTGCATAATGTCAGGAACCATGAATTAGGCAGAGACAGAAAGTGCAGTTAAATCCACACCTTTAATGAAATAGCAAATATAACATAGATCAGGATCATAGTCAAAACAGAAGCCAGGGTTTGGATGCCAGAGCAGGTTATCAGATGAGCCAGAGTCAGGAATCCAGAAGTCAGCATAGTCAGGAGCCAAAATCAGGAACAGGAATTGGAAGAGAAGTCAGCCAGACTGAATTGTACACAGGAACACAGGCAGGAACACACTGGAGATCATAGACTACACAAGGGCAAGGAGGTAATGAGCTAAGCTGCTAAAAGAGCAAAAAAAGCTGGCTGTAGGCTGGACTAATGAGGCAGCAGGTAATGGTATCCAGGTGAATCACTGTGGAGACTATGAGTAGCTGGTAATTAGCTGACAGCTGAGCAGCTTCTGAGAACTGAATGAAAAGAGCTGCTCGTTAAGTTGCCCTGAAAAGTTCTACCCCTTTACAAAACACTGGTTCAAACTCATCTTGAATTTGCAGTTCAGTTTTCATCACCAATCCTTGTGAAAGATGTTGAATAAAAAGAGTTTAGCGAAGGGCAGACAAATGAATAAGGGGGAAGAAGGACCTCAGGTATGAGGATCAATTACATAGATTACAGTTATTGCTCTGGAGAAGAGCGCTTAGGAGGGGATTTGATCACAATGAACAAATAAATCAAAGGTGACTTCATTTTGGTGCACGCTGACCAATCAGGGTTTATACCAACTAGGTCGACTGCAATCTACATACTGTATGTAGGCCTTTCTTGAATCAGCAGCTACCCTCATATAATATGGGAGGCAGAGCCATTGGATGCAGCCAAAGCCTTTGATAGTGTGGAGTGGCCTTATATCTGGAAGGTTTTGGATCTTTTTAGTGTGGGGGCTGGGTGAAGTTATTGTACTCTGCACCCCAGGCCCCAATGTTGATTAGTGGGTCCCAGTCAGCTCCTTTCTTCCTTCTCCGGGGCATGTGTCAAGAATGGCCTCTCTCCCCTCTCCTCTTCGCTTTGTCGATTTGAGCCACTTATTGTGACTATTCGTCAATTAGCTTCCATTGTTGGATTTTGAAGGGGAGACAGGGAGGACAAAATAGTCCTATATGCTGACGATGCGTTACTGTTTTTGGGGGATGCATATTAATTTCTGTCTTTTCTGTCCACTATTACTAGGTTTAGGTCCATTTCTGGATTTGTGATATATTGGGACAAATCAGTTTTACTTCCCTTGGACTCTCAAAATATAGTGTTTTCTTACTGCACTAGGCAGATTAAAGTGCCTGCATTTAAATATCTGGGAGTCTGGGTTCACCCCAAGATAGAGGATTATTTACATTCCAATTTACAACCCCTATACTCCTGATACCAGATGGAAACGGAATCAATATTGCCACCATTGTTCTACATCTACAGTACACTTATAGGAGAAAGGGTGTTTGGGAGGGTTATAGAGGCTACAGGACTTTGAGAGTTGGTATGCTAGAGGCATTCAATTCCTTCATCAATTTTATGAAAGTGACCATTTGAAATAATTCCAAGAATTACAAAAGGAAATTGGTATCCCCGTTCAGAGGTTTTCTTAGTTTCTCCAGCTTCGGATGCCCTTTCAGTACAATTTAGGTAGACTACCCTTAGACAGGTGTCCGCTCTGCTTATAGATCACCTAGCATCTACTAATAACAAGAGGGGACTCTTTATACAATTAATTGTTGAACAATTCCCTTGGAAATATTCAACTCCATGGTAGGATAGGGTGGGCTAAGGATATTGATTCCCTGTGTGAGAAAATTTGGCAGGATATTCTGGACCGGGGTTCCTCTAGTGGGTCTCTCACTGTCACAATGGTTCCTTTATTATTATACATGGAGCACACCGAACGCCATATCGGTTATATCAATGGCATCGTAGAGAGGGCTTGGACTGCCCTAGATGTGGAGGTTCCCCAGCAGACCTCCTTCATATGATCATAAAAGACAGGTCAGCGCTGTTAAATAAATGTGCAGGAAATGCTAATATATAAAATTAATAATATATCTTAATTTATATAAAGTGCAAATCATGCAAATACTCCCATAACATTACATCATAGATGCGATAAATATAAAGTGCAAAAGAATATATAAGACCACAGATGAGTATATTTTAATTCACATAAAGTGCAAATCATGCAAATACTGCCACAACATTACGCCATAGTTGCAATAAATATAAGGTGCAAAAGAACATACAAGACCACAAATGAGTGGTTATAGTGGCAAGTATGTGAAAAAGTCCAAGCAATGAACTTGAAGATCGTAGCAGATCTCAGCTAAAGGTGCTCAGTTCCTCTAAATCAGGAGTGACAGATGATGTGACTGGAAATAAGTGAATTGCGCACTCACCAGATGTGCGCTATAAACACACATTTGAGATCACTTTTGTCTCATCCGGTCAGCCAGATCAATCACTCCCAGGTATGGTCAGGTTCCTGCTCCTGTTCCCTTCAAGGTCCCTGAATTGGTAAGCCTCAGGTCACTTCTAAAACGGGCTCCTGATTTTGCCTTGCACAAAACTGGTGATGTCATCACTTGAGTCAAATACTGACAACGTCTTCATAACATTTTGTTCCAGCCACTGCCAGTGCTTTAAAATCTCATATCGGCTAGCGCCACAAGCAATGGACCAGTAGACCTGGGAGTCAGGGGTTTGGTGAAGATTTCTGAATGGAGCGACTTTAGCAGTTGAATCTAAAACTGAGTTCTCACAAGAAGACCTGTGAGCCCCCCTCCATCCTACCCATAGCCCCGCCACCTCTGCAGCACAAAGTACGGGTTGGAGGTCTCGGTCACCCACAGCTTCCAGATGTTCATCAGCAGAACCACCTCTGGTCTCAGCCACCTCCTTCATATGTTCTGGAAATTCCCCAAGTTTAGAGATGAGCGAAGTATTCAAAAATTCGATTCGACTGATTCGGCGAATTCGTGGAAAATATTCGATTCGAATCGAATATATTCGCTGTGAATTTAACTTAAAAAAGGGTGTTTCTAGGCTTCAGAGAGACTTAATATTAGTGCAGAACACTGAACCTTTAATTTAAATGCCCTTGGAGTCTGCTGGGGAAGAGAAATAATACTGTCAGTCCGTATGACATGCAGATGAGTGCCGTCGATCTTAGAATCACCGCACACTTCACTCATTTGGCCAGTCACGGGGCCAAAACCAGTGCTTGGAGCCACAGTGTGGCGGTGGAGGCAGCAGCAATGGGAGGCCATACAGCAACCTATGACAAAATGGAAACCAGCAGGAGTGTGAGGAGACCTCAAAGTGGCACATGGCAGAGTGGGAGCAATGGGAGGCGGTACAGGGACCCATGTCACACTGTGGACCCAGCAGCAGCGTGACGAGGCGGTACGGGGGCCCATGGCAGATTTGGGGCCTGGCAGCACCTATGGGAGGCCTGTAATCTGCCAGCAACCTATGACAAAATGGAAACCAGCAGGAGTGTGAGGAGACCTGAAAGTGGCACATGGCAGAGTGTGGCGATGGAGACAGCAGCAATGGGAGGCCGTACAGGGACCCATGAGAGACTCTGGACCTGGCAGCAGCATGAGGAGGCGGTATAGGGGCCCATGGCAGATTAGGGGCCTGGCAGCAGCTATGGGAGGCCCGTAATCTGCCAGCACCCTATGTCAAAAAAATTGAACACACCAGCAGTGTGAGGAGACCTGAAAGTGGCACATGGCAGAGTGTGGCGATGGAGACAGCAGCAATGGGAGGCCGTACAGGGACCCATGAGAGACTCTGGACTTCGCAGCAGCATGAGGAGGCGGTATAGGGGCCCATGGCAGATTAGGGGCCTGGCAGCAGCTATGGGAGGCCCGTAATCTGCCAGCACCCTATGACAAAAAATTGAACACACCAGCAGTGTGAGGAGACCTGAAAGTGGCACATGGCAGAGTGTGGCGATGGAGACAGCAGCAATGGGAGGCCGTACAGGGACCCATGAGACACTCTGGACCTGGCAGCAGCATGAGGAGGCGCTATAGGGGCCCATGGCAGATTAGGGGCCTGGCAGCAGCTATGGGAGGCCCGTAATCTGCCAGCACCCTATGACAAAAAATTGAACACACCAGCAGTGTGAGGAGACCTGAAAGTGGCACATGGCATGAGACACTGTGGACCTGGCAGCAGCATGAGGAGGCGGTACAGGGGCCCATGGCAGATTAGGGGCCTGGCAGCAGCTATGGGAGGCCCGTAATCTGCCAGCACCCTATGTCAAAAAATGGAACACACCAGCAGTGTGTGAGGAGACCTGAAAGTGGCACATGGCAGAGTGTGGCGATGGAGACAGCAGCAATGGGAGGCTGTACAGGGACCCATGAGAGACTCTGGACTTCGCAGCAGCATGAGGAGGCGGTATAGGGGCCCATGGCAGATTAGGGGCCTGGCAGCAGCTATGGGAGGCCCGTAATCTGCCAGCACCCTATGACAAAAAATGGAACACACCAGCAGTGTGAGGAGACCTGAAAGTGGCACATGGCAGAGTGTGGCGATGGAGACAGCAGCAATGGGAGGCCGTACAGGGACCCATGAGACACTCTGGACCTGGCAGCAGCATGAGGAGGCGCTATAGGGGCCCATGGCAGATTAGGGGCCTGGCAGCAGCTATGGGAGGCCCGTAATCTGCCAGCACCCTATGTCAAAAAATGGAACACACCAGCAGTGTGTGAGGAGACCTGAAAGTGGCACATGGCAGAGTGTGGCGATGGAGACAGCAGCAATGGGAGGCTGTACAGGGACCCATGAGAGACTCTGGACTTCGCAGCAGCATGAGGAGGCGGTATAGGGGCCCATGGCAGATTAGGGGCCTGGCAGCAGCTATGCGAGGCCCGTAATCTGCCAGCACCCTATGACAAAAAATGGAACACACCAGCAGTGTGAGGAGACCTGAAAGTGGCACATGGCAGAGTGTGGCGATGGAGACAGCAGCAATGGGAGGCCGTACAGGGACCCATGAGACACTCTGGACCTGGCAGCAGCATGAGGAGGCGCTATAGGGGCCCATGGCAGATTAGGGGCCTGGCAGCAGCTATGGGAGGCCCGTAATCTGCCAGCACCCTATGACAAAAAATGGAACACACCAGCAGTGTGAGGAGACCTGAAAGTGGCACATGGCAGAGTGTGGCGATGGAGACAGCAGCAATGGAAGGCCGTACAGGGACCCATGAGACACTCTGGACCTGGCAGCAGCATGAGGAGGCGCTATAGGGGCCCATGGCAGATTAGGGGCCTGGCAGCAGCTATGGGAGGCCCGTAATCTGCCAGCACCCTATGTCAAAAAATGGAACACACCAGCAGTGTGTGAGGAGACCTGAAAGTGGCACATGGCAGAGTGTGGCGATGGAGACAGCAGCAATGGGAGGCCGTACAGGGACCCATGAGAGACTCTGGACTTCGCAGCAGCATGAGGAGGCAGTATAGGGGCCCATGGCAGATTAGGGGCCTGGCAGCAGCTATGGGAGGCCCGTAATCTGCCAGCACCCTATGTCAAAAAAATTTAACACACCAGCAGTGTGTGAGGAGACCTGAAAGTGGCACATGGCAGAGTGTGGCGATGGAGACAGCAGCAATGGGAGGCCGTACAGGGACCCATGAGAGACTCTGGACTTGGCAGCAGCATGAGGAGGCGGTATAGGGGCCCATGGCAGATTAGGGGCCTGGCAGCAGCTATGGGAGGCCCGTAATCTGCCAGCACCCTATGACAAAAAATGGAACACACCAGCAGTGTGAGGAGACCTGAAAGTGGCACATGGCATGAGACACTGTGGACCTGGCAGCAGCATGAGGAGGCGGTACAGGGGCCCATGGCAGATTAGGGGCCTGGCAGCAGCTATGGGAGGCCCGTAATCTGCCAGCACCCTATGACAAAAAATGGAACACACCAGCAGTGTGTGAGGAGACCTGAAAGTGGCACATGGCAGAGTGTGGCGATGGAGACAACCCACCGACTGCTTTGCTCGCTGCCAAGCTGCCACCCTCTTCTCCTGATGATGCGGAAGCAATAGCCTGATGACGATGAGGCTGCCAAGTGCGATCAGCCTCATCATCATCAATTAGGGTCTCCGCCTCACTACTAGCCCCCTCGGCTGCGTGTGGGTCAAGAGACAGACCTGTCTCTAGACCGGCTACCGAGCCACTCTCCTCGCCACTACTTCTTCGCCTGGCTGCTGAAGAGGCGGATGTCTCCCCCCGTTCCTGACCGCCCTCTGTTAGCTCTTCCTCACTGTACAGTGGGGCTGAGCCCACAGCATGCGATACTTCGCTTGGTGAGGGAACACCAAAGGACAGGGGCAGGTAGAGGACACGTGATTTCAGTGGGCTTGGTCCCGGGCCATGCCAACTAACGGTTGTGTCTAACGTACCCACCGACCGTTGGCTGTAGGTGTCAGAGGTGACCTGGGAAGAGGAAGACGACCGAGCCAACAAATCGATGACGGCAGGGTTGTCGGTGGAGACATGACCGCTGGATGACACCGGGAGCACTGGCCTCTGGCTGCGAATAGTGCTGCCTCGACCCCTTCCTCTGCTGCCACGTCTGCTCGCTCCTAAAACATTGCCTCCTCTGCCACTCTTCTGCATGTTGTCTGACATACTCTTTAATTCAACGATTCTGTGTCCCTGAGTAACAATTCTGTGTCCCTGAGTAACAATTCTGTGTCTGTCCCTGAGTAACAATTCTGTGGCCCTGAGTAACAATTCTGTGTCCCTGAGTAACAATTCTGTGTCTGTCCCTCAGTAACAATTCTGTGGCCCTGAGTAACAATTCTGTGTCCCTGAGTAACAATTCTGTGTCTGTCCCTGAGTAACAATTCTGTGTCTGTCCCTGAGTAACAATTCTGTGTCCCTGAGTAACAATTCTGTGTCCCTGAGTAACAATTCTGTGTCTGTCCCTGAGTAACAATTCTGTGGCCCTGAGTAACAATTCTGTGTCCCTCAGTAACAATTCTGTGTCTGTCCCTGAGTAACAATTCTGTGGCCCTAAGTAACGGTTCTGTGGCCCTCAGTAACAATTCTGTGTCCCTGAGTAACAATTCTGTGGCCCTAAGTAACGGTTCTGTGGCCCTCAGTAACAATTCTGTGTCCCTCAGTAACAATTCTGTGTCCGTCCCTGAGTAACAATTCTGTGTCTGTCCCTGAGTAACAATTCTGTGGCCCTGAGTAACAATTCTGTGTCCCTCAGTAACAATTCTGTGTCTGTCCCTGAGTAACAAATCTGTGGCCCTAAGTAACGGTTCTGTGGCCCTCAGTAACAATTCTGTGTCCCTGAGTAACAATTCTGTGGCCCTAAGTAACGGTTCTGTGGCCCTCAGTAACAATTCTGTGTCCCTCAGTAACAATTCTGTGTCTGTCCCTGAGTAACAATTCTGTGGCCCTCAGTAACGATTCTGTGTCCCTGAGTAACAATTCTGTGGCCCTAAGTAACGGTTCTGTGGCCCTCAGTAACAATTCTGTGTCCCTCAGTAACAATTCTGTGTCTGTCCCTGAGTAACAATTCTGTGGCCCTAAGTAACGATTCTGTGTCGTGAGTAACAATTCTGTGGCCCTAAGTAACAGTTCTGTCGCCCTCAGTAACAATTCTGTGTCCCTGAGTAAAGTTTCTGTGGCCCTAAGTAACGGTTCTGTGGCCCTCAGTAACAATTCTGTGGCCCTCAGTAACAACTCTGTGTCTGTCCCTGAGTAACAATTCTGTGGCCCTAACTAACGTTTCTGTGGCTCTAAGTAACAGTTCTGTGGCCCTCAGTAACAATTCTGTGTCCCTGAGTAACGTTTCTGTGGCCCTTAGTAACGGTTCTGTGGCCCTCAGTAACAATTCTGTGGCCCTCAGTAACAATTCTGTGTCTGTCCCTGAGTAACAATTCTGTGGCCCTAAGTAACGGTTCTGTGGCCCTCAGTAACAATTCTGTGTCCCTGAGTAACGTTTCTGTGGCCCTAAGTAACGGTTCTATGGCCCTCAGTAACAATTCTGTGTCCCTCAGTAACAATTCTGTGTCTGTCCGAGTAACAATTCTGTGGCCCTAAGTAACGGTTCTGTGGCCCTCAGTAACAATTCTGTGTCCCTGAGTAACAATTCTGTGGCCCTAAGTAACGGTTCTGTGGCCCTCAGTAACAATTCTGTGTCCCTCAGTAACAATTCTGTGTCTGTCCCTGAGTAACAATTCTGTGTCTGTCCCTGAGTAACAATTCTGTGGCCCTAAGTAACGGTTCTGTGGCCCTCAGTAACAATTCTGTGTCCCTGAGTAACGTTTCTGTGGCCCTAAGTAACGGTTCTGTGGCCCTCAGTAACAATTCTGCTGCCCTCAGTAACAATTCTGTGTCTGTCCCTGAGTAACAATTCTGTGGCCCTAACTAACGTTTCTGTGGCCCTAAGTAACAGTTCTGTGGCCCTCAGTAACAATTCTGTGTCCCTGAGTAACGTTTCTGTGGCCCTAAGTAACGGTTCTGTGGCCCTCAGTAACAATTCTGTGGCCCTCAGTAACAATTCTGTGTCTGTCCCTGAGTAACAATTCTGTGGCCCTAAGTAACGGTTCTGTGGCCCTCAGTAACAATTCTGTGTCCCTGAGTAACGTTTCTGTGGCCCTAAGTAACGGTTCTATGGCCCTCAGTAACAATTCTGTGTCCCTCAGTAACAATTCTGTGTCTGTCCCCGAGTAACAATTCTGTTGCCCTAAGTAACGGTTCTGTGGCCCTCAGTAACAATTCTGTGTCCCTCAGTAACAATTCTGTGGCCCTAAGTAACGGTTCTGTGGCCCTCAGTAACAATTCTGTGTCCCTCAGTAACAATTCTGTGTCTGTCCCTGAGTAACAATTCTGTGTCTGTCCCTGAGTAACAATTCTGTGGCCCTAAGTAACGGTTCTGTGGCCCTCAGTAACAATTCTCTGTCCCTGAGTAACGTTTCTGTGGCCCTAAGTAATGGTTCTGTGGCCCTCAGTAACAATTCTGTGGCCCTCAGTAACAATTCTGTGTCTGTCCCTGAGTAACAATTCTGTGGCCCTAAGTAACGATTCTGTGTCCCTGAGTAACAATTCTGTGGCCCTAAGTAACGGTTCTGTGACCCTCAGTAACAATTCTGTGTCCCTCAGTAACAATTCTGTGTCTGTCCCTGAGTAACAATTCTGTGGCTCTAAGTAACAGTTCTGTGGCCCTCAGTAACAATTCTGTGTCCCTGAGTAACGTTTCTGTGGCCCTAAGTAACGGTTCTGTGGCCCTCAGTAACACTTCTGTGGCCCTCAGTAACAATTCTGTGTCTGTCCCTGAGTAACAATTCTGTGGCCCTAAGTATCGGTTCTGTGGCCCTCAGTAACAATTCTGTGGCCCTCAGTAACAATTCTGTGTCTGTCCCTGAGTAACAATTCTGTGGTCCTAAGTAACGGTTCTGTGGCCCTCAGTAACAATTCTGTGTCCCTGAGTAACGTTTCTGTGGCCCTAAGTAACGGTTCTGTGGCCCTCAGTAACAATTCTGTGGCCCTCAGTAACAATTCTGTGTCTGTCCCTGAGTAACAATTCTGTGGCCCTAAGTAACGGTTCTGTGGCCCTCAGTAACAATTCTGTGTCCCTGAGTAACAATTCTGTGGCCCTAAGTAACGGTTCTGTGGCCCTCAGTAACAATTCTGTGTCCCTCAGTAACAATTCTGTGTCTGTCCCTGAGTAACAATTCTGTGGCCCTAAGTAACAGTTCTGTGGCCCTCAGTAACAATTCTGTGTCCCTGAGTAACGTTTCTGTGGCCCTAAGTAACGGTTCTGTGGCCCTCAGTAACAATTCTGTGGCCCTCAGTAACAATTCTGTGTCTGTCCCTGAGTAACAATTCTGTGGCCCTAAGTAACAGTTCTGTGGCCCTCAGTAACAATTCTGTGTCCCTGAGTAAAGTTTCTGTGGCCCTAAGTAACGGTTCTGTGGCCCTCAGTAACAATTCTGTGGCCCTCAGTAACAATTCTGTGTCTTTCCCTGAGTAACAATTCTGTGGCCCTAACTAACGTTTCTGTGACCCTAAGTAACAGTTCTGTGGCCCTCAGTAACAATTCTGTGTCCCTGAGTAACGTTTCTGTGGCCCTAAGTAACGGTTCTGTGGCCCTCAGTAACAATTCTGTGGCCCTCAGTAACAATTCTGTGTCTGTCCCTGAGTAACAATTCTGTGGCCCTAAGTAACGGTTCTGTGGCCCTCAGTAACAATTCTGTGTCCCTGAGTAACAATTCTGTGGCCCTAAGTAACGGTTCTGTGGCCCTCAGTAACAATTCTGTGTCCCTCAGTAACAATTCTGTGTCTGTCCGAGTAACAATTCTGTGGCCCTAAGTAACGGTTCCGTGGCCCTCAGTAACAATTCTGTGTCCCTGAGTAACAATTCTGTGGCCCTAAGTAACGGTTCTGTGGCCCTCAGTAACAATTCTGTGTCCCTGAGTAACAATTCTGTTGCCCTAAGTAACGGTTCTGTGGCCCTCAGTAACAATTCTGTGGCCCTCAGTAACAATTCTGTCCCTGAGTAACAATTCTGTGGCCCTAACTAACGTTTCTGTGGCCCTAAGTAACAGTTCTGTGGCCCTCAGTAACAATTCTGTGTCCCTGAGTAACGTTTCTGTGGCCCTAAGTAGCGGTTCTGTGGCCCTCAGTAACAATTCTGTGGCCCTCAGTAACAATTCTGTGTCTGTCCCTGAGTAACAATTCTGTGGCCGTAAGTAACGGTTCTGTGGCCCTCAGTAACAATTCTGTGTCCCTGAGTAACGTTTCTGTGGCCCTAAGTAACGGTTCTATGGCCCTCAGTAACAATTCTGTGGCCCTCAGTAACAATTCTGTGTCTGTCCCTGAGTAACAATTCTGTGGCCCTAAGTAACGGTTCTGTGGCCCTCAGTAACAATTCTGTGTCCCTGAGTAACAATTCTGTGGCCCTAAGTAACGGTTCTGTGGCCCTCAGTAACAATTCTGTGGCCCTCAGTAACAATTCTGTGTCTGTCCCTGAGTAACAATTCTGTGGCCCTAAGTAACGGTTCTGTGGCCCTCAGTAACAATTCTGTGTCCCTGAGTAACAATTCTGTGGCCCTAAGTAACGGTTCTGTGGCCCTCAGTAACAATTCTGTGGCCCTCAGTAACAATTCTGTGTCTGTCCCTGAGTAACAATTCTGTGGCCCTAACTAACGTTTCTGTGGCCCTAACTAACAGTTCTGTGGCCCTCAGTAACAATTCTGTGTCCCAGAGTAACGTTTCTGTGGCCCTAAGTACCGTTTCTGTGGCCCTCAGTAACAATTCTGTGTCTGTCCCTGAGTAACAATTCTGTGGCCCTAACTAACGTTTCTGTGGCCCTAAGTTACAGTTCTGTGGCCCTCAGTAACAATTCTGTGTCCCTGAGTAACGTTTCTGTGGCCCTCAGTAACAATTCTGTGGCCCTCAGTAACAATTCTGTGTCTGTCCCTGAGTAACAATTCTGTGGCCCTAACTAACGTTTCTGTGTCCCTAAGTAACGATTCTGTGGCCCTCAGTAACAATTCTGTGTCCCTGAGTAATGTTTCTCTGTCCCTAAGTAACGTTTCTCTGTCCCTAAGTAACGTTTCTGTGGCCCTAACTCTGTCCCTAATACAGAGCGGTCTGCCTCTCTTGAATGACTGGAGGCAAATGGAGAATTCTAAAATGGCCGCCATTTATAGCTCGACCATTACACAGTGCTGGCTGGCTGGCTGCTGATTGGCTAATGCGATCACATGTCATTAATGAATGCATTATGGGTCAGCGCGCCTTGTCTGCGCGCCTTCCCAGACATCCCCGCTCCGTCGCCGCACATGTCGCCGCCATTTTAGGAAAAATTTCGATTCACACATCCGAAGTATGATATTTTTCGGATTCGGCGCGAATCGAAAATTTTCCAATATTCGAAACGAATTCCACTTCGCCTACTTCGATTCGCTCATCTCTACCCAAGTTAGTATGATATTGGCATGATATAATTGCTATAAGTAATCAAGCATTCCAGATTCCAGTTACGCAATGATTCCTTAACATGCACAAATGGATTTTTAGATGAGGATTTATTTACTCCTCAAGCCCAGACCTCTCTCTCTAGGCTATTTATTTTGGCTCGCAAATGCATTTTGTTAAAATGGATCTCTTCATTACTCCCAACCTTTGAGATTTGGAGAGAGAAGGTCACTCTCAAATTGTTTAAAGTGGTTCTAAAGGCTCAAGGTTTTTTACCTTCTATGCATAAAGGTAAAAAACCTTCTGCAGTGGCCCCTACCCCCAGCCCACCCATCCTTACCTGAGCCCCCTCCGGTCCAGCGATGTTCTCGACAGCCTCTGCTGTCTGGGGACTCTTCCTTTTCATTGGCTGAGACAGCAATGGGAACCCATTGGCTCCCGCTGCTGTCAATCACAGACAGTGAGCCAATGAGGAAGGAGTGGAGGGTGGGGTCGAGCCACGGTTCTATGTGTCTTATGGATGCATAGAGCAGCAACTCGGGGAGAAGCATGCCGAGTTGCTCCCATGGTGAGCAGCTTTCTCTGGGGGCATTGCTTGAGGAGGAGGAGCCAGGGAAGGAGGGAACCCAAAAGAAGTAGTAGGTGAGTATAGACATGTTTGTTAATTTAGAAAAACAAAAAAACAAGCTTTAGTGTCACTTTAAGCAGCGACAAATCCTGTTGCAATGACGTACCTCTTTTAAATTGAATAAGATGTGGGATCCATGGTTACAAGTTCTGGGATTATCCCTTCTGTCACTGTTGTTTCTACAAAATTTTAAGTGCTAATTTCATAGGTGATGTGGGTGTCAGGTGTCTGGCAACCATTGGTGGTGACCGAAAAGTCGTGCCAAAGGCACTTGATGCGGTGGAGTCCTTTATGAGTTGTACTTACACGTGGCATAAGACATAGTAGTGTTACCACTTTTTAGTTTTTTCTTTATAGCAGTACAATGTGTATTATTTTCTATGCTCTTATGCATTCATAAACATAGAAATCTTTCACAGATGCCATAAAACGTTTGAGGCTGTGATAAAGCTCTCCCTAGGTTGTAATATTTGCATACAGTGCTAGACGCATTGAGTACTGGTACTGCACAAATGTATGCCTGCTAACGTATATCACTCTCTGCTTAATGTTTTGTGATCTTTTCTTTTCATTTTTCTTTTTGGATTTTTGTAAACTTGCAAAAAATATGAATAAAAAACTCTTTTTGTGGAAAAAAAAAGGTGACTTCATTAACTGTGATAAACTGTTTTCTCTAAGGTCCCTGAAGAGGACACAATTTGATATTAGCAGAAAGAAGGTTTAACTTTAGCTCGAGGAAAGGGTTCTTAACTGTTAGAGCAGAAAAATGTGGAACTCTCTCCCCCAGGAAGTGGTACTAGCAGAGAGAGTCAAAAAACTTTTACATGTCTTCCTCAGAAAGCAGAATATACAGGGCTATGGGCATCACGCATGCAAATACAGTACACACAAAGGTTGAACTGGATGGACCTGTGCATCTTTTTAGTCTTCCAAATTATGTAACCTGTGGAATGTGATCAGTCTGTTGCAAAGTCCATTAACTTTATGGTGATTGATCACATAAATAATAGGAGAGGAGATGGAGAACTGCTTTACAGAAGAGAGAGGCACAAAAGAAGAACCATTTACTGGATACTCTGTACCAGCAAGACTTAAACTCCATTTGTGACTGTTTATTGAATGAAGATATTTTTTACCAATAAGCTTCTGTATATAGGGATGGATCTGAAGAGTGATGCCTATTGTTCATTCGTGATATATTTTTATTGAGTTTGTTATCTTAATTTTTTTTAAGTTTCTAGGGAAGAAATTAATTTGGTAATCATTTATTATCCATCCATAAGGAGTTTGTGCACTGTCCTTTTGCTATATGACTCCCTATATAGATTACCTTTTCACTCCATTGATTATGTTTGATGTTACCTTTACTTCCGTTATCTGTATGTATACATGTGATGATTTGCGTCTATGTAAGGAAATGTTGTTTTCTGCTTGAAAAAAGGCACATGTAAGCCTGAAATGATTTTCTTCTGTAACTAGTGTTCTTTTTTCTTCTGTAACTAGTGTTTTTTTCACAATAAATGTTTACGTGCAGCATTCTTGGACTTTCTGCTCTATATTTGGAGCTAATTGGGATAGGTGTGGTCAATAGACAATTGCATCACTATACAGTCACTTATACAGTATTAGTTTTTTTTTTTATCATTTATACATTTTACCTGACACAGTGTGTATCTGTGGGAAATTGAGTGCCTGATAGACAAGTGAAACCAAGTATCCCTATGTTGAACAATAAGCCTCTGACTGTTCCAAGGGCATTTTTTCTTTTGCAGCAATGATGACCTTTATTCTCAAAAGCTAGAAACTATAGTTAGTCTATAAAGGTCTTACCTGTATTTTCCTGCTTTTTTCAATGGCTAGTATGGCACAAAATGTTATGGGTTTACTTCACCATGGCAACTAGCTGGGTATTCAGTATTATAGTACCTCATATAGACCAACTTATTTTACATATATGAATAATTTATATCTCCAATACCTAACTCCGGCTATATTAAATTTAACTCTGAGACCTCTGACTCATTCCTTCAGGTGATAATTGCCTGCGTCTGAAGTTAGCACTGACATTCTTTTGCTAAAACAATTGGTTCAAGTTTTTTAATTGATTTCAAAATGCTATGTTAATTTAGCCTAATGGAAAATGTCAGTAGTAGGAACTGTCGCTGATAAACACCAGGCATACATTGGCAAAATTGAAATGTTAGATAACTAGCTTTATATTTAATGTAGTTATTTTCTATATGGTCAGAAATGCAAAAACAAAATGCAGATTTTACACTTCTCACTGTACTCACACCACAAACACCATTCAATTAAAGTGCATCCAAAGTCAAAACTGTTTATCTTAATTGTACAGCACAGGACACAAGCTGATTATTTATACACCATGGGTTATAGGTATGTACCTTCAGGTGACTGGACACAACAAACAGCCCAATTGACTAAAGTAAAATCCTCTTCATCCACAGTATGTCACATTTCCTCGGACAGATTATGGCTTTAATACAGCCATCTTCCTCCAGGGCCCAAGACTGCCATACCTCTTCTACTTCAGTTTCTCCAGATTAAGATAACAATATGTCAGTTCTAGAGGACACAGACACAGAAGTGAATTAAAACAATATTTAGGCAGTTTTGGAGGAAGCTGCAGAAGAGTTTATTTCTCCAGATTGTTGCTATAATGAGAATGGAGCTTCATGCAACAAGCTTGTTAATGTTGAAAAACTCATTGCCTCTGTCTACAAAAACATGCATTGTGCAGCTTACTCTCCTCCATCTTGTCATGCCCCCATGGGTACAAAGAGACCTGCAAAATCCTGCAAAACATTTCTTGTTTAAGAACAAATCTGTAGTCTATGATGACTGAATCACAGAAAGGATTTTTACTCTTCCCAAAATTTTTGCTGAACTCTATCCAGTGGAAAAATTGTTTGCAAAGAAATGGGCTGTTCCTGTGGTTTATCAGGCAGCCTCTGTCCTCACTGTCCATTTGAAAGTTGTTTCATCTTTCAAAGATTCTGTAGATAGCAAAATTGAGATGCTCCTGAAAGTTCTCTTTACTCTTGAAGGTCCAATCCTGCAACTGGTTTGCACTGAAATTTCAGTATGTCAAACTGTAGCTAACTAGATTAGGACAATGAAGAACTAACATGACCAAGTATTTCAGGTCATGCTGTTACAGAGCATGTACAGCAATTGCCTCCTACTCTGCATTGTTGTGTGGATGCCCTAGAAAATGTCATGAGACAAATCTCTAAATTGGCTCTAATCTCTATTCACATGCGCAGAATCTTATGTTTGGACAGCTGACGCTGCCTGCAAATGGCACCTCACATGTATGCCCTTCCAAGGAGGAAGTCTATTTGGTGCAGCACTTGACCAATTCACAGGTGGGAAGGCTCTACTTCCAATGTGAAAGTTTCCAATGCCCCCTCCTCAGGAGCCCCTAGCTGTTCTAAATGCTGAGCTCCTAACCAGAGTTCAGCTTCACAGCATAAGCTCAGACCTTCATTTTGGAGCAAGGCTTGACCCACATAGGCCACCAATGTTTACCCTAGGCCCTCTTCACAATGAAGGAGCACCCATACTCCTGGGGAGAGTATCTGATGCAGTTTGCCTCTGTCTGGGTCACAAACAGTCAAGACCTGTAGGTTCAATTGCTGAATTCAAAAGGGTAAAAAACTCTACTCCCTCATTGTTTTCTTCTAACAAAGTAATTAAAACCTGCTCAAGGATAGTTAGATTTACAGAATTTCACTTCCCAGCCTGCAAATATATATATATATGTCCTCGGTTGGGAAGTGGATACTGGGGTTATGGCTGCAGCAAAGTGCCATAACCCTGGTATTATTTTTTTTTGCAGGTGATTCTCTTTTTCCTAAAAGTTGTCTGAGTAGCGAATTCACCGCTAGATCACTTTTAGGAGTTGCGGGACGGCTCCTGCTGCTTTCCGGTGCTTCTCAGGCTTACCTGAAAGATCGGTGAGCCCTAGAATCCATCTGGCTGTCACGGCAGTTGGGCATAGAGATGTGTGCAGGAAAGATGGCCTATACTGATTTCTATGGTCTAGGAGGACTGGAGCGATGTCCGGTTTCAGCCTGATGTAAACAAGGCCTTTTTTTTTAAAAACTATTAGATCAATTTTTTTTTAATCTAATGCTTTACATTGTATAGAAGAGATGTGGGGTCTTATTGACCCCAGATCTCTCCATAAAGAGGACCTGTCACTAGGGATGTTTACATTCCTTGTGATAGGAATAAAAGTGATTACAATTTTTTTTTGTTCAAGGGACAGTGTAAAAATAAAACAAAGTAATAAAATCTATAAATACATAAGTAAATAAAAAATTAAATGTGCCCTAGTCCCCCTTGCTTGCACACAGTGGTGAACACCCACATATATATACGGTGTTCAGACCACACGTGTGTTATCGCTGCGAATGTCAAAACAAGAGCGGTTTCTTGCACTAGACCTCTTCTGTAACTCTAAACTGGTAACCTGTAGAAATTTTTAAAGTGTCACCTATGGATATTTTTAAGTACCGTAGTTTGGTGCCCTTCCACGAGCGTGCACAATATTTACTCAGCATAACATCATCTTTCATATATTACAAAAAAAGTTAGTTATTTATTGTGTTTTTTTTTTTATTCATTAAAGTAATTTTTCTCAAAAAATTGTGTTTGAAAAATCGCTGTGCAAATACCGAGTGACATAAAAAATTACAGTAACTACTACTTTATTCTCTAGGGCCTTTGCTACAAAATATATATATAATGTTTGGGGGTTCTAAGTAGTTTTCTAGCAAAAAAACATTGATTTTTACATATATGAGAGAAATGTCAGAATTGACCTGGAAAGGAAGTGGTCCCATGAAGTTGCTATGCCAGTACCGCCACAAGACAGGTTCTGCTTCAATACGTTTTTATTGAGCACACTGGATAATACATAGGCAACAACCACAAAACAGGTTCAAATGATTCTACTCAAACTTGTTTATTGTTCCAAAGCACAACTAGGTATTCATCCTATTCTGGACGTAAAATCTCTCAACATATTCCAAATTCCAAAATTTTTCATGGAATCCGAAAGGTCAGTAATTGCTTCCCTGAGGCAAGGGAAATATATGGCATCTGTGGACATCCAGAATGACTATCTGTATATTCTCATTTACCCACCTCATCAACGCTTTCTGCAGTTTGCAGTCACTAGGAGTCTGGCTGCCTTGAAGGAAGCAAACCAGATAATCTCATCAATTGAAGCTTACTGTATAGTAATCTCTATGGTCCACATACCAGGAGTGGACAACTAGAAAGCTGGTTACGTCAGCTGTCATTGCCTGGATCAAGGGAAATAAGCTCTTTATTCAGATGTCTTCAACCTGATATACAAAAAATGAGAGATTCTTGATGTGAACATTCTAGCCTCCTTATTCGACAACAAACTACCTATGTTTATTGCCAGAATTGGGGATCCTCTAGTTCCAGCTTCAGATGCTGGTTCAGACTAATTTATTCCTTCCCTCTAGTGTGATATCCTATCTCATCTGTCTAAGAAAATAGAGCAAGAAAGAAAAATGGTGATTCTAATTGCACCAAACTGGCCCAGAAGAATCTGGTGCACAGACATACTCAGACTTCTAGCAGACAATCCCTGGCCTCCTTCCAACAGACCAGATCTGCTATCCCAAGGCCCTCTATTCCATCCTGCTTCTCAGTCTCTGGCTTAAATAGTATTGCTGTTGAAAACCAGGTTTTAAAAGATAGAGAGGTTTCTGAGTCTGTGATTCCTATCTTGCTAAATGCAAGGAAATTATTCTGTTTGTCACATTCTGGCCTTCCTACAAGCAGGTCTTGACCAGAATGTATCCTTATCATGCCTGTTACCCAAAATATTTATTTTTTGTTCCATTGGTGTGTTTACATATGTTTATTGTATAAATCTTAGTCTCTATAATTTATCATGTACTTCTTCCATCTAAAGTACCTAGTTTATCTTGCCAGTCACCTTTCTTCCTTGTTCTAAACTGACCACACAAAGCACAGAAGTTGATCTGTGTTATCATGGTCAGTTTGCATCCTTTGGCTGGCCATTCAGAGGTACAGGACACTGTATAGACATGCGGCATGTCTATATTAGGTAGTTTGTTTAGCTACCATGCCCCCTTCCAATCACAGCTGGCCTCTTGCACACACCCCCTCTCAGTCAAAGCTGGCCTCTTGCACACACCCCCTCTCAGTCACAGCTGGCCTCTTGGACATGCCCCCTACTCAAATACCAGCCTGCATCTTGCCTCAGACTATGGAATTCTCAGCCACTCTCCACAGTGACTCAACTGGATACTATTACCTGCCTCATTAGCCCAGCTACAGCCAGCATTTTTGCTGTTTTAGCAGCTTAGCTCATTTCCTCCTTGCCCTTGCATGGTCTATGATCTCCAGTGTGTTCCTGCCTGTGTTTCTGTGTACAACTCGGTCTTTCTGACTTCTCTTCCAAATCCTGTTCCTGAATTTTGGCTCCTGACTACGCTGATTTCTGGTTTCCTGACCCTGGCTCATCTGACTACCTGCTCTGGCATCCAAACCTTGGCTTCTGTGACTACATTCCTGAACTGTGTTATGTTTGCTATTTCATTAAAGGTGTGATTTTAACTGAACTTTCTGTCTCTGCCTGGTTTATGATTCCTGACAAGAATACAGGTACACTGTGTGTATGCACAGTGTTCTATAATTCTGGCCTCCACTATCAATAAGAAGAGATGCATGGTCACATGATAGAACTTTGTTCCCTTCTAAAAAAGGTAAAAAAGATTGTTTCTGAAACTATGCAAACACAGTTATGGTGACTGCATAGTTATAGCCGTGCGTGTATGTTTTTAACTACTTTAGGTATTCTCAAGTGAAGTCCTAGCTTTTTTCCCTTTTTCCGTTTTTCTCCTGTCTTTGGGACCTGCTTCAAAGTCTACCATCACACGATGGATACGGGATCTGATCACAGGAGCTTACATTCTCAAAGGTAAAACACTTCCTGCACTTTTATGCACCTATTCCACCAGATCAGTGGGAGTTTCCTGGGCATTTGGGCATCAAGCATCTGTGGTCCAGTTGTGTATTTCAAATAAATATTCTTTCTGTGTACTGTACGATTAAGATAAGAGAAATTTCCTCTAACCTGTAAATTTCATGTCTTGGCATACAGTACAGGACATAGCACATCCTCCCTTCCACCCCCTAGTTTACTCTGCATTGCAAAACTGGGGACTCACAGAGTGGGGTTGGGATATAGGGGATATGTCCAAGGGCCCTATCCTCAAAAGCTTTGCCAGGGTCCATTAACCTGAAGATACATTCCTATATCCCATGTTGTATGAAATCTGTCAGTGTCCTGTACTGTACTACAAGATTTGGGATTTAGAGGTAAGCCAAAATTCCTCTTTTTTATTTGTTTTGAATAGAGTGTGAAAGTGTTTAAAGCCTTATTACATTTTAATTGCTGTCATACGTCCCTATGGGGGAGACTCACCTTGTCAATCTGTGGTTATTGGCTATTCATTAACCATTCTAATGTAAACTTTTTCTTTTTTTATTTTTGTACATATTGTTCCTTTTGTAGTATTGCACTGAAAATAAATATTATTACTACTACTGCTACTCAAACTCTAGTCTATGAGAGTCCCCACACTGGAGCATATAAAGCAATAGATAAATTAAGGGCAGGTATGGCTGGAGGAAGCCCATTCCTCCAAGCACAGGGACACATCGGAAGTCCAGCAGAGTAAAATTGCAGTTGAAAGAATCTGACATTTTCCCATGCAATATTTAACAAGCTAAACAAAACACTATACAAAGCAAAATGTACTTCCCAGCAAACGTATCAGCAAAAAAAAAAATTACACTAACAATTTGTGTTAAAAAAAATTTTTTTTTCTGCCAAAAAACAAACTGGTCAAATTTCTTGGTGACCAAAACCATTAAACCTACTTTTATCAAAAGGATTAAAAAATAGTAACAAATAAAGAACATTTATATTATTTCTCAAAAAACACGTTAAAAAGGAACACAGTTGTACACAGCTTTTTAGACCTCTAGAACTAGCTCTCTTTATTTTATTCCCGAAAAAAATTAACTTTTTTATACTTTTATAGTACAATTAGTAAAAAGGAGGCCACAACAGCTAGCCTTAAGTTTGTCATATAAACACAGTCACATAATAACACAAGAGAGATCATATAAAAAGACAAGAAATATGTTTAGTTTTATTGCTGGATCAGGATTCATCAGCTTTAGGGTGGTTGCTTGTCATATACCCAACTTCCACATAGAGGAGTAGAGGCTTGGTATAGTTGGAATAACAATTTTGTGCTACTGATGGAATATCAATCAGGGGATCATTTGCAGATAATCTATTTAGATACCATTGAGTGTACTAAGTCAGGCCACAAACAATGCTGACAGGGGTATCTGTCACGTACCTGATGGGAGACTGAAGTGACAAGGTTGGCCTCGCTTGTGTCACTAACAGTGGCGTATTTTAGTTTTGTGCTGCCCTTGGAAAGACTAAAATCGGGCACCCCCCCACATCTAAATGTGTCCCACCCCTTCCTGTTTAAGATCCACCCCTTCCTCTGGAGGGAGGGAGAGGGAGACGAGAGAGAGAGAGGGAGAGAGTGGGGGAAGAGAGAGAGGGGGGGGAGAAAGGGGGGAAGAGGAGAGAGAGAAAGAGAGGGGGGACAAGAGAGAGAGAGAAGGGGAAGAGAGAGAGAGGGGGAGAGGGGGGGAGAGAGAGGGGGAGGGAGGGAGGGAGAGAGAGAGGGGGGGGGAGAGAGGGGGGAGGATGGGGGGAGAGAGAGAGGGGGGAGAGGGATGGGGGAGAGGGAGGGGAGATAGAGAGAGGTGGGGGGAGGGAGAGGGAGGGGATGAGAGAGAAGGGGAGAGGGAGGGGGAAGAGAGAGAGGTGGGGGAGGGGGGAAGAGAGAGGGAGGGGGAAGAGAAAGGGGGGAGAGAGGGAGGGAGAGGGGGGAAGAGAGAGGGGGGAGAGGGGGGAGAGAGAGAGGGAGAGGAGGGGCAAGAGGGAGAGGGGGGAGAGAGAGGGAGAGGAGGGGGGAGAGGGAGAGGGGGGCGAGAGAGGGAGAGGGGGAGGGAGAGGGGGGAGAGAGAGGGGGGAGAGGAGAGAGAGAGGGGGGGCTGGGGGGGAGAGGGGGGAGAGAGAGGAGGGGGAGAGGAGAGAGAGGAGAGGGAGAGAGTGGGGGGAAGAGAGGAGAGGGAGAGGAGAGAGGAGAGGGAGAGGAGAGAGAGAGAGAGGGGGGGGAAGAGAGATAGGAGAGGGAGAGAGAGGGGGGAGAGAGCGAGAGAGGAGAGGTAGGAGAGGGAGAGAGAGGGGAGAGAGAGCGAGAGGGGAGAGATAGGAGAGGGTGAGAGAGGGGGGGAGGAGAGAGAGTGGGAGAGATAGAGAGAATGAGAGAGTGATGGGGAGATGAGAGAGGAGAGAGAGAGGGAGGGAGATGAGAAAGAGAGAGGGGGGAGGGAGAGGGGAGAGCGAGGGGGGAGAGAGAGGGGGAGAGGGGGGAGAGAGAACATAGAGAGAGAGGGAGAGAACATAGAGGGGGGAAGAGAGCAGAGAGGGAGAGAGAAAACCTAGAGAGAGGGAAAGCGAGAGAGCATAGAGAGATGGAGAGAGAGAGAGAGAGAGAGAGAGAGAAGACAGAGAGAGATGAGAGAGAGAGAGAGAGAGGGGGGAGCATAGAGGGGGAGAGAGTGAGAACACGAGGAAGGGGGGCATAAAGAGAGAGAGAGCATCATGAGAGAAAGAAATATATTGTGTGAGAGAAGAGGGAGAGTACCAAAAAGTACATTAAGAATAGAAAATTTTTTAGTAACATTAGGTTCTCCTAGAATCGTGAGCATGTCACCCTTTTCATTCTGCTGGTTTACATTATCAACCTGATACATGAGATAATTTGCTGAGATAGTAGGTACACGCTCTTTCCCATTCCTTCTCTTTAATTTTCCTGGAAAAAAAATAGTATTATTCACATACATATGTGCTTCGTGCGACAAATTACTAATACTGTTTCATTAGTATGTGATCTTACCTGGTTTTCCTCTTGTTGTGGAAATATTGTGGGGCTCATCTGACCCTATTTGTACACTCTGGACATCTTGCATGTCACCATGACCATCTTTAGCTTTCTCAGCTGACCTGGACTGTCTTCCACTATCCTGCCTGTATGACATTTCCTGAAGCTTATCTTTATTTCCTGTTGGGGCATAAAACATTATTAATATTTGCAATTAAATGTATGCATTAAAGTATGTTATCTAATAGTGATCGGCCGAACGCCCCCCAGAACACGAACAATTTACAGAGCTGTATCTTACCGCATCTGAGTATGTGGTAAGATACCCCTCAGTTACTAAAATACCACATGAATTATATTATTAAGTCTTGCGGTATTTTAGTAGTGAAACTTTCTGTAATGTACATGTGACATGATGTAATGTACATGTGACGTAAATGTACAGATTTGAGTAGATAAGATGCGATCAGTAGCGATATGTAATCGTAACCTTAATGTCATTAAAAAAATATTCAGTCCTTGTCATTGGGGAAATGAGGTACTCAGACAGTGGTCATCAATTAGCATCAATTGGCTTCTGAAAAGCCTGGCTTCCTCTGGAAGTGACACCTTTGTGCTAAATAAGGTTTTGTCACCTTCTGGGAAAAGCGGTTTGGAGGAAGTGACTGCAGACAGGTTGTCTACCTGACATTGGAAGCTCTAAAAGGAATATACATACTTCAAAGAAGTATGTTTCGTCCCTCATAAAAGCTAAAATATTAGTTGCAGAGAGATGAACATACTCCCTTCTGTTTGAGCACTCTGTAGGCTACACCGACACCTAAAAATCATATTTGTGGATTAGGTAGAAGGCCAGGAAAATGCAGGAAATGGTTAGGGGGCGCTGTATCACGACAGTCGAACAGTGTTTGGTACTGTCGCGATCGGACTGATGCGCTGGTGACGGAAATCCAATCCCCGACTTGGTGTTTCAAGCCGGTCTTAGTCCTTTTGAACTTGGGCAGGTCAGCACCCAGAACATCCTGTGGGCAGGTACAGGAACACCCCTGCCATGGTCAATTGGCCGAGGACTAATGTCCCGCCTACGTCCATATACCCATAAATGGGGTACCCGGGCATTGGGACATTGGCGATTCATACGGAGCTGCTTGATCGACCAACAGATTGCTGACTTTTCTGACTTGCTCCAGTCGCAGGGTAAATTCTGGTAAAGTTTTATTCTGTCTTTTATTCCCTTTTTATTTTATAGTGAATAGTAATTTGTGTGTCTTCTTGTATTTTTTGTATTTCTGTAACTTTTTGTATTTTGTACATATTTTATGCACTGCCCACTTTCGGGAAATTAAATCTTAAAATTAATTAGTGACTTCTGTGTATTTAAGCACGTGCTCATATCTTCGGAGAGATTAGATTGGAGAGATTAGATTGGATTAGATTAGATTGTATCGTATTTTAGTGCCTTTAAACGCTCGATCAAGCTCATTGCCAATCTGTATGCAATTGCACTGTGTGTGCAGATTGTTAAAGATAACAGATTGGCCAGATGGAGATCTGTGTGTGTGGGGTGTCCCAGCAGACCGTTCTGCAGATAAACTGTTGGGTGGTGGCAGGCTACCTTTTGTGGTGTGTCTGGTGCGGGGGGGCGTGTGGACAGTGGAAGGGTGATTAACACCGGGGTTCAAGCTGTAGGGTAGCTGGAGGGACTCTAGAAGGGTGAGTAATTACTAAGCTGGTCCTCAACTCTAATCAGTGCACCAGATTGTATGTAAGATTTGTATCTGGCAGTGTGTGGTCGACCAGCTGGATTGGAGTGGAGTCTCCATCTGGTGGTGGCCAAAAGGTAGTGCGGGCTGTGGAAGTGTATCACGGCTGATCTTATATACGGTTTTATATATTCAAAGTTAAGTCCCCTTTATTCCCTCTTACCCCAAGTCACGGCCGCACGCGCACGCCTCAGTTAGCTAGTCACTGTGGGTGTGGCGTGTGGTGGATCCGTGTCACTTTCATTATTGTTTCAGCTGTCAGTGGGGTTCCCCACTGACAGCTGAATGTAAAAGAATTGTTGGCATTGCCCGAAAATTAAAAATATTTTTTTAAAAAACGACATGGGGTCCCCCCTCCCATCTATACCAAGCCCTTCAGGTCTGGTATGGATTTTGGGGGGGGAACCGCCATGCCAAAAGTTTTTTAAAAAAGGCGTGGGGCCCCCCCCAAGATCCATACCAGACCCTTATTCGAGTATGCCACCTGGCAGGTCAGGAAAGGGAGAAATGAGTGAGCGCCCCCCTCCTGAACCATACCAGGCCACATGTCCTCAACATGAGGGGTGCATTGGGGCAGGGACCTCTTCCCCACAACCTTGAGCTGTGGTTGTGGGGGTCTGCGGACTTGACGGAGGTGAGTATAAAGGGAGGAGTCTATTTTTTAGTTCCTATCTGTTCTTAAGTTTGTCCTTGGTTTTAGGTGCATTTTGTTTAACAGTAGCTAAAGTATTTTACCCAGGTATTTTTCCTGGTTGGGTGAAAAAAAAGCTTGGGAGGTGTAATGGCAGGCTGCTGGTGGTAGACAATGTAGTGTAAGCTGGCTAATAGATGAAAAGAATACTGCCAGTAACTGGACATGGATAAGTGAAGAAATTTGCAAGTTGTTCTGCTTTAAATTTAACCATTTGCCTACCAGGCACTTTTACCCCCTTCCTGCCCAGGCCAATTTTCAGCACTATCACACTTTGAATGACAATTGCACGGTCATGCAAAATTGTACCTGTGACGATTGTGCGAAATAGAGACATGGACACTGACAGCCATCTTGTTAGGTTGCGGCCATGTTGTCTCTCCTGTCCTCCCTCCTCCCTTTTGAATGGAATGTGAGGCTGTAAGTGAACGGAGTTCAAAAGTGCCTCTTATTCTAGATGAGCACAGCTGGATGAGCTCCATGGCTGTATACCACTAATTGGTCTGGTCCCAGGGGATCTTCTTTGAAAAGCCACTTTCCTCTGCCGGATCGTAAAACAATAAGTCAGTCATGACCGGTTAGGCCATTAGGGTTAGAGTGTGCCATAAAACGTACATTCCACATGAGTAATTTTTCATACAAATTCATAAACTTCAGCAGGAACTGGGCACCTTAATATGAAGTACATATTCGGATAGGTCATTTTAATATGAGTCAAATGAGACCTTGCATGACTATATCAGTACCTACAAAAGAACATAAAGAAGTCTCTTTTGTCCGGAGTGGCAGGATATGCTAAAGTTTGGTATCTGTGCGTTTGGAATATAATTCTAAATATGAATCTGCCCGTTGCTAGGATGCTACCTGTACCTATTGAAGGTTATTGACCTTAGTATGAAATTGTAAGGGATTTGGTCTTACCCTTCGTTACTGCCTAACACCCATCCCCAAACTGGACGATTGGTCATTTGTTCTCAGGAGACACCCCTTTGAGATGATAGAAAAAGACTGACAGCCTAGAGAAAAATTAGCTCTCCTTTTAACATCGATTAGGAACCACCTAAGACTTGAGAGCCAAAGCAGCCTTTTGTTCAGACGATTAGACTCTGCTCAAACCAAGGACTTTTGCAAGTATTCTGCCTTCTGAACTTCTTTCTTTTATTTCTCTGTTGTTTTATTGCTCTCTTTATATCTTTGCTACATCTTTTTCTGTAAGTATTTTAATGGCACCATTTTGACCTTTTTAGTAATAAATCCTGCTTTCTGAAAAGTGTTGAACTGTCTCTAAAGCTTTCAATGCAAACTAAAGAATCCCTGTCTCTGAAGAGTGCTCCTGTATGTAATAATCCTCTGAATACATCTGTCTGTGGTGACAGTGTGTATTACAGACACTTATACTAATATCATAGTGTTACTGCTAAGATCTGTGAGTTTCCTCCTTCTCTGTAAAAAGATGGTGGTGGCAGTGTGAAGGGTTATTGCATAATTAACCTGACCCAGTAACAATCGCTCTCAGGCTGCTGGCACATAGATTGTGGTCCCACAGGCTGGAAAATCTTTGTGCAGGGCGCAGCTGAGAGTGGCATTGTTACGCAAGTGACAGCGCGGTGTGAGATCAGCTGGTCCGCTGGTCCTTCAGCCATGAGTTGGTGAGAAGGGTTGGGGTCTGATGCTGCGCACCGTCACAGTACCTATATGAAATTTCTATATTTTTTTTTTCACATAAATAGAGCTTTCTTTTGGTGGTATTTAATTGCCACTGGTGTTTTTATTTTTTGCACTATAAACAAAAAGAGTAAAACATTTGAAAAAAAAGTTTTTCTTTGTTGCTATTACAAAATTTTGTAAACAGGTAATTTTTCTTCTTCACTGATGTTCGCTGATGGACACTGATAGGCAGCACTGATGGATACTGATAGGCAGCACTGATGGGCACTGATGAGGCAGTACTGATAGGCGGTACTGATAGGCAGCACTGATGGGCACTGATAGGTTGCACTGATGAGGTGGCACTGGTGGGCATTAACAAGGAGGCACTGATGCTGTTGCACTGATATGCAGCAATGATGGGCACTGATACGCGGTACTGATAGGCAGCATTGATGGGCACTGACAGGCAGCATTGACTGGTGGCACTGACTGACGGGACTGACAGATGGCACTAATAGGCAGCACTGATGGGAACTGCTGGGCGGCACTGATGGGTGGCACTGCTGGGCACTGATGGGTGGCACTGCTGAGCACTGATTGCCACAGATGGGCACTGGTGGGTGGCACTGATGGGTGGCAATGCTGGGCACTGATGATCAGGGCACTGATAATCACATGCGTACATGCGGAACCGATGCTTGAGTTCGCGCACAAGCATGGGAGGGATGGGGGCATTTTAATTTTTTAAATTATTAATTTATTTAATTTTTTTTTTTTTACACTGTTCTTTTACTTTTTTTTTACACTTTTATTGCTCTCACAAGGAACATAAACTTTCTTTAGGGTCTAAGGTCTATAAGACCCCAAATCCCTCCTCTGCACTTAAAAGTGCAGATGTGCCGGCTGGTCGCTCGGGTCTCTCGGTGGTTCGGGAGAGTCCGAGAGAGTGGCTTGTAAAAGCAATCGAGTGTCTGGTTAGCAGCTCCAATTGCTTTTACAAGAGAGCCAACTGCCAGCTTTAAAAAATGGTAGCTGCAGGCATCATCCCAGTACAAGCACTTGAAGTCCAGCGACATACCGGTATGTTTCCGGTCTGCAAGTGGTTAAAATGGAACTTCATCAAAAAGGGGAAGTTTACTTTTCTTTCCCCCCTCCTCTACCACCTTTGGACACGTTTTTTTTTCTGGGGGGGGGGGGGGGCCCTGGTTTTGATGGGTACCCACTCCCACTCACCATTGGCGGATCCACTGGAAGATCTCCTCCCCCCTCCCTGCCCTGCAAGCTTCTGGTATACATCACAGGTTCCAGAAGGCTGCAGGACTATTCACAAAGAGCAGTGCGGTTCATGCATGCACAGGGGGCAGCTGGCTGTTAAGCTGCGAGGAGTCACAGCTGGTTGCCATCAGTTAACATGCCGGCGCCTATTGCCTGAAGAATGGTGAAAAACCAGCTTGGATGAGGATGGCTCTGGATCATTGTATAGGTAAGTGTCTCTTTAGTAACATTCAGTAGCTACAGTACAGCTATTGACTTTTCATATTTTTTCCTAAGGTGAAGATCTGCTTTAAAGCATCAACTCATCTGCTTGTGGTACATATAAGAAGTGAATTAAATACAGCATAGTTTTTATGAATTCTATTGTCAGGTTATTTTACATAACCTTAGCAGATGGCAGCAACACTTGCTATCATAAACCTCTGTGGTAAATAACAGATGATGCTGGTACTCTCTGTATAGATTTAGATTTTGCTGGCAAACACATTATATGAACCTTTGGTGTAAAAATATTTTACTGATGTGATATTTCATTGAAGAATAGCTATTCATACACCCTTTGCTAAACAGGAGTAAAATTGGCACAGTCCTGTTATCAAATGTCTTTTTTTAGTGTATATAGTAACCAGCAGATGGCAGCAATAAATGCAGTCTTGGGAAATGTCTTTCATATTACAGTGAGAAAGAATTATAGTTACAATAAGTGTTTGCAGGTCTATTTAAAAAACTTATGTTTTAACCAATGCATGTTTGGAGATAAAAATAATTAACCATTTGCCCTCCAGAAGATTTACCCCCCTGCCTGACTACACCATTTTTTGTGATACAGTGCTGTGTTACTTTAGCTGACAATTGCGCGGTCATGCAACGCTGCACATAAATGAAATTTATATATATTTTTTCCCACAAATAGAACTTTCTATCAGTGATATTTAATCACCTCTGTGTTTTTTATATAAAGGAAAAAAGACCGGCAATTTTGAAAAAAAATCAAAACTATATTTTTCACTTTTTGCTATAAAACACATCCATTAAAAAAAATTTAAAAATCTAATTTCTTCATACATTTAGGCAAACATGTATTCTGCTACATGTCTTTGCTAAAAAAAAATCCAATACATGTAAATTAATTGGTTCTCGTGAAACTTATAGTGTCCACAAATGACGGTATATATACTGGAATTTTTATTTTATTATACTAGTAATGGCGGCGATCAGCAACTCTGAAGAAGGGGCAAGTCCCCAAAACGCTTTAGCCTATTGGAGGCCTTGTGTTCTCGTGGGGATTACCACATCAGGCGGACCGGACATTGCTGTTCTGTATGATGAGCCTTTTTACCATTGTTGTTTGTGAGTATATCACAATCTGCTACTTTTATCAATAAATATTATTTAGGTAATGCACTTGGGCTGTGCACCCTCTGTTTGTTTTCTTCGATCAGCGACTTATATCAGGACTGTGGAACTACAGCAGGAATTCTGACACTGGGTGGGAACTGACTAACTGCCACTGACTTCCCAATGAGACTAATACAATGATCAGTGCTAATAAAAAGCACTGACACTATACTAATGACACTGGGCAGGAAGGGGTTAACATCTGGGGTGATCAAAGGGTTAACTGTGTGCTGTGTGTTGTTTAACATCATGTATTGTGCGTTTTGCTAGGAAGGGTTTTACTAGGAAGACAGCACCTCCTTGCTGGCAGGATAGAAACCTGTGTTATTTATTTATTATTTATTTCAGGTACTTGTATAGCGCCGTCAATTTACGCAGCGCTTTACATATATATTATACATTTACATCAGTCCCTAACCCTCCAGGGGTGTACAATCTAAGGTCCCTAACTCACATTCATACATACTAGGGCCAATTTAGACAGGATCCAATACCAGCATGTCTTTGGAGTGTGGGAGGAAACCGGAGACCCGGAGGAAACCCACCCAGGCACAGGGAGAACATGCAAACTCAAGGAAGGTGGTGCCGTGGTTGGGATTCGAACCAACGACCCTAGTACTGCCAGGCGGAAGTGCTAACCATTTAGCCACTGTGCTGCCCATAGTACTAACCAGGCCCGCCCCTGCTTAGATTCCGAGATCAGACGAGATCAGGCACATTCAGGGTGGTATTTACACACAGGTCTCTCTCTGTCAGCCTGACACGGTGATCGGCAGCCTGGACCCAGTGATAAACATCCCTAGGCACCACTGGCGGTGTGGGTAGGGCGGCGCGCGTGCCCGCTACCCAGAAATGCAAATCACAGATATATTCTTGATTTTGTGCATCCCTACTGTCCTGTAGCAGTAGTTCTACTATAAGGTGGCGGGAAAACGGTTAATGTTAGTAGAGTCATTCATAAAAATAATAATAATCATAGTAAATTATTATTATTTTACACAAATTAAATATAGCCAGTACAAATTGCTTATATCCACTATAACTACAACAACAATAAAGCTGTTCATAAAAATGTTGATTCATTTAACAACAATAATGTTCGTGAATACATTGGGGGTTATTTACTAAAACCTGAGACTGCATAATCTTGTGCAGCTGTGCATGGTAGCCAATCTGCTTCTAACTTTAGCTTGTTCAGTTAGGCTTTGATAGCAAAACCTGGAAGATGTTTGCCTTCCATACTGAGCTGCACCAGATTTTGCACCATGCAGTTTAACTAAATCATCCCAACTGTTTCTTTGAGCATCCACTCACAGGTATTTGTAAATAACCCCCATTGCATATATATGTAATGTATTCATGATTTGCAGAACAACACAAGCTAAATTACTTTTTAAATTATAAATTGACTATAATAGTTCTGTATTACATTAATTTATTGTTATGTTATTAAATTGATGATTATATTTTTGTTACAGTAGATACAATCTTCGTTTTACAAATAAACATGCATTACATGCCATCTCAAATTCTAGGGATTAACTAAAGTGATAGCACTGCAGTTACTGCCTTGATTTTCATTTTGTTTGAATGAAACCTTAGGAGGATGCTTGAGCTACTGTGTTATGTAAACAGATGTTTCACAGTAGTTGGTAAGCAGACAGAAAAAAAACATGTGGAAAGGAGGCTAAAACAGCTAGCTGGATAGAATGTATTATCTAATATGTCTTAAATGGTAAAAAAAATAGAAAATACACTATATTGCCAAAGTATTGAGATGCCTGCCTTTACGCACATGAACTTTAATGGCATCCCAGTCTTAGTCTGTAGGGTTCAATATTGGATTGGCCCACCCTTTGCAGCTATAACAGCTTCAAGTCTTCTGGGAAGGCTGTCCACAAGGTTTAGGAGTGTGTATATGGGAATGTTTTACCATTTTTCCAGAAGTGCATTTGTGAGGTCCGGCACTGATGTCGGATGAGAAGGCCTGGCTCACAGTCTCTGCTCTAATTCATCCCCAAGGTGTTCTATCAGGTTGAGGTCAGGACTCTGTGCAGGTCAGTCAAGTTCCTCCACCACAAACTCACTCATCCATTTCTTTATGGACCTTGCTTTGTGCACTGGTGTGCAGTCATGTTGGAACAGGAAGGGGCCACCCCCAAACTGTTCCCACAAAGTTGGGAGCTTGAAATTGCCCAAAATGTCTTGGTATGCTGACGCCTTACAAGTTCCCTTCGCTGAAACTAAGGGGCCAAGCCCAACCCCTGAAAAACAACCCCCACACCATAATTCCCCCTCCACCAAACTTTACACTTGGCACAATGCAGTCAGACAAGTACGGTTCTCCAGGCAACCTAGACACATCCATCAGATTGCCAGATAGAGAAGCGTGATTCGCCACTCCAGAGACTACATCTCCTCTGCTCTAGAGTCCAGTGGGGGCGTGTTTTACACCACTGCACTTGGTGATGTAAGGCTTGGATGCAGCTGCTCGGCCATGGGCACCCATTCCATGAAGCCCTCTACACACTGTTGTGCTAATTTGAAGGCCACACAAAGTTTGGAGGTCTTAAGCTATGGACTCTGCAGACAGTTGGCGACTTCTGAGCACTGTGCGCTGACCCCGCTCTCTCATTTTACGTGGCCAACCACTTTGTGGCTGAGTTTCTGTTGTTTCCAGTTGCCTCCACTTTGTTATAATACCACTAACAGTTAACCATGGATTATTTAGTAGCAAAAGAAATTTTGAAAGATAAACTTGCACAGGTGGCAACCTATCACCGTACCACACTTGAATTCACTGAGCTCCTGAGAGTGACCCATTCTTGCACAAATGTTTTAATACTTTTGGGGATATAGTGTATATTTAAAATGATTATTATTTTAGTCCTGCCCATGGTAAATTCACATTTATATACAGTATTGCATGTATAAAAGTGCATTGTTTTCTCTCCTCTATTGTTTCTCATCAGTGTGCAAATTTTTGCTCCATCTTGGACAGTATCAGTGGTTTTCACAGGCACTTTGCCACAATGGGTGTTCAGTCATTCACAGAAGCATACTTTCCATTAGCATTGGTGTTAGATAGGTGAGTAAAGGGCATTGTGCTGACATAGGTAACATTGATACATTTGTCTTTTATCCCAGCTGTGGGTTTCACACCCAGAGTTAAATTCTACTTAGCATTTTAATGCAAATGCTTTAGCCCAGAGAAGGAAGTTAGGTCCAGCCTGTATTTCTGGTAGGAGAACCAGGTAGCTTTTGCTACTAATAGCAGTCTGAACAAAATAATGCCAGAGGACACTGGGGTTGACTTACTAAAATTGGAGAGCGCAAAATCTGGTGCAGCTGTGCATGGTAGCCAGTCAGCATCTAATATCAGCCTGTTCAATTAAGCTTTTACAATAAAACCTGTAAGCTGCTCCTGATTTTGCACTCTCCACTTGTAGTAAATCAACCCCAATGTGTAGGCAACATCTGCTATATGGAGCGTTTTGTTCCATCTACTTCCAGAACTTCTTCTTCTTCTGAAGTAGTTCCGGAAGTAGGCGGGACGAAATGCACCAGCATGGTCTCATGTCCCCTGTCACCATTCTCCGCATGCCAATCACACAATACATGGCTTCACCATTGGTCTGAACTCGACTCTATACTCATGCACGGTCACGGTGCTTTCCTCTATGGAGTATGGCAAGCAGCAATTACAGTTGAATGACCAGCGGAGTTTCCACACGGCATGGTCTGTACCATTGGGATCACAAGCAGCAGTTTGACTGACAGGACCTAAACAGTCCCATCACACAGTGAGTACTGGCGACCCAGTGTTGATATCTAGGTCACATCAGCTGTGCAGGCTTGCACAGGCTGGACTGCAAACACACATCTAGGTTGCTGTGGCTAGTATTCGGATTACATGATTGTGTCTATTGTGGTATCCAGCAATCAGGTCTTCCAGCTACAGGGTCCAGTCCACTATCCACCATCCAGTGGCCACCTGGTGTCTAAGTTGGCCCTCACTGACTGCAGTCATTTAATTATATCCCTGCTATATAGAGATATTGAGTAGGATACAGGACTGGCTACCATGATATCTGAGATGTCCATGTAGTGTGTTATTAGGCGGGCAATTAGATCAGATGGGGATTGGGGGGTAAAGAGGATTTTGTGGGCTAGTGTTTTACCTAAACTCCCTCCTGGGGGGTGGCTGGGTGGGTTGTGTGTTGGGGTGGTCCCAGGAGGTTGTTAGAGGGTTTCAGATGGGTTGGTGGCTGTGGTGTGTGGTTTGGGGGGGTTGGTTTGGAGGGGCAGGGCGGGTGCTGCGTCCTTGCGCCAGGGCGGATTAGGTACCTTTCCTGTTTGCCATCTTGGGGGTGCTCATTTTGGGAGGTTCCCTCCTGTGTGGGTGGGGTGACATTGTTGGAATTGGTTCCTGTATCTCCGGTGCAATGTGTTTTTACTATTTATGTTATATTGTTATACAGTAAATATCAGTTTGAGGGAAGCCTTATACGTGTGTAGTGTAGCCTATTTTCTTTTGTTTTTTCTTGCATTATTTTTAGGCAACATCCTATCAGGTACATCCATCTGGTGGCACCTCACCATATTGTATATCTTTGGTGGACTCACCGGCCTCTTTTTCTTTTTGTACTGGCTAATGTTAAACCCAGAATAGAATAGAGAAGAATAAATAGTTTTGAGACCAGAGTAGGCCCATTCTGTGTCAAGAATACAAGGCAGGTCAACAATTTGAAAAGAAAAGAGATAGAAAAATGCTTCAATAACTTCACAAAACAACAGTGATGTTTTTGATAGCTCAAGAACATGACTCACAAATGATAAAAAAATTTGTGTTTGCTATTGTCTTTGTTTGTGAATGTGTGGGATTGCTTGTCATCTCTTTGCTTGATTCCAACGGCTCTCAAGGATTTAGAAACCTTTATATTCTTATTTGTAAGGCATTGAAAAAGCAGTTGTATTCTCAGTGCTGTTAACCATCAAATTTCTCATTTTAACAGCATTAGTTAAAGATTAAAATGCGTAGCAAGCCCATGATAGAGGGCTATGCTGCAGGAGGGGTAGTAGGTATAAGAAAAAAAAAAATGCGCTCTTCTTGTAACTGTACTTTTCCATAATTTCAATTTATATACCAAAATAAAATCAGTTTTATTATTTCTTTGCAATTTTTAGTTAACGTGGATTTTTCCTTTGAATGTGAGAGGTGCTTATGTTATTTTTGGAGTTTTAAAAGAGAACTTGAAAAAGAAAAAGAAAGATTTGAGTGCCTTATGAAAATATTTAAATGTATTTTATTTCTAAAGTCCTGTACAGCTAGACATTTTGAATCTAGAATTCAAGGATCTCCCTGCTTCTGCTTAATTTATTCTGTGCATATGTGCTTCCCCCACTTGTCCTTCTGCTTCTTTCCCCACCTATCATCAGATGACCAGGGAGCAGCTCTGACACAAGAAAGCAAAGCCCTGCTTCTCTACCAACTTGGTTGCCTCCATAAAGATAGATACAAGGCAAAACAAGGTTTGATAACTCAGTATTGATTTAAAGTTATGCTGATAACTAGTTCTTTGCCCTATGCCTGCCTTTTTGGGCACTTTATTGAGCATTGTTCAGATCTTCTTAAGATGAGAGTGGTTGGAGTGTCCTCCAGTATACTGTTGGCAAGATATATACACTGCATTCAAAATGAAGCAAAAATATCAAAGCCAGTGATTCTTGTCCACAGTTGAAATGTTATTTTATTTAATCTTTAATGTTGTATAAATAAATCTTTCAAGATGTATTTTCTCACTGTTAACCTACCAGTTGGCATGAAAACAATAGTACAATATTCTTGCCGTTGTTATGTTATAGTAGAGGTTTAAATGTAAGAATGTTGAATGACACAAATTCTTTTTAAGCAGAAAATGAAAATATCTGTTGACTGACTCCAATCAGAGAGGCAGCAGTGAACCTTTTATCTTGCATTTTTGGTCAATACTATTGTAGGACCCTCCTAGATAGGTGCTAGGATTAGGTAAATTTAGTTCTGACTGCTTTCTCTGCTTTCTGGAGAACTGTGGCTCTCTCTAGAACATAGGTGTGGAGCTAGGAGGCAAATAGGCAGCATGAATATTTTTATAGCCCTGGCCGATCCCTGGGAGTCTGTATAAATATATAAGGGGGGCTGCTTCCTCCCTAGGCTATCCAGCCATGTGCTTGCTGTTCGTGAGAGGCTTCAGGTGGGCAACCTGAGGGCCTGCTTGCTGAAGTTACAGAGAACTGATTGAGGGGCTGTCGTCTGAAGATCTAGCCTGGTATCACAGGAGAAAGGTATTGCATGGATGTTGGAAGGAGGCAACCAATTTTCCAAGGACATTTGTAAGTACAGACTGCTACGAGAGACCACAGAGGCTTTTGAGCTGCTGCCACCCCTCTGGTGCTGGAGAGTCACCTGTGTCAATTGCTTCTACTACAAAGCCAGGTCCACAGTTTACTTTAGCAAGGAACTTTGCTTCAGTTCTACAGAAGGAAGTAAACTCTCCTCATCTTGTACATAGTTCTTTCTAGCATATCTCATTCAATTCCCCCCACCTCTATCCAAGTTACCCCAAAAATAAAAACAAAAAGAACACCCCTGGGCTTGTTATTGAGCCAAATAGTGATTGTGGTCATGTGCCTGGCTGTGGGGCAATTACTGGGGAAAAAAACCAAGGCAAATTTCTAGTGGCTGCTACAGGGGTAGTGCTACATTATAAACTGAACTAAAAAAGCTTTGAACTTTTGGAAATAAGCTATTTAAACAGAATTGACAGGTCCAAGAAACTGTATGTTTTAAAAATAGATATAATACACACACTCCAGACAGTCAAGACCAGATAGATAATGTTGAACTAAGCATGTTCTAAATTTATGTTTGAAGGTTCAACCTCTGTACTTTGTTCATGTACAAATTTATGGTCCTTGAGCGCTTCCTGCCTCCCTACCAATTACTCACTATATTATCCTGTGATCAAAGCCATTTTTTGAGCATTATTTTTGTTCTTTCAGCACAGTTCTTTTATTAAATAGCACCAGAGATAACATGAGCTTACATAGCAATATCCTCAGTAAGAGTGAAAATGATTTTTCATGCCAAGAAGAGATAATAAATGTGTCACATTCTAAGCAAACTACTTCTTTGGCCTATATTGGTTCACTGAAATCCCATTATTCAGTTTTGTGCTGACCAGCTTTTTAGAAGGTAAATAAGTTTTAAATAGATACTATTAAGTCTTTGGTGTCCAATTGTGTTTTTATCACTTGAGAACTACAAGAACTGTAATCATTTAATACAAAAATATCATCCTACATAAAAGACCAACTGAAAAATAGACAGCATGAAACCTAGGTATCCTCCTACTAAACAGGGTTTTCACAAAATGATAACCTCTGCAGAATGCAGTACACTTTGTAACTAATATTATTACTTATTATTATTTTATATTATTTTATACTTCAATGCAGTATACTTTCAGGATTGTTTTTAGGCTGTCAACTAGCGAGCATTGTTATTTGTTTATTTATATGCAAGTACAATGTTTGCTATACCTTTTACGCATATGAAACTAATGGTCACATCTCCATGGTTACACGTAAACATTCACTGGTGTAGAGCCTCCGGATGAGATCAATGATGCAAAACATCAGGAGTCACTTCCGGTACAGAGCGAAACCAGAAGTTGGTGAGAAACACAGTGTTCTTGGCAATCTGCAGTACTTTCTCAACATTATGCAGGTTTACTATGAATCGTTTTCAGTGTCTGATGATGAATTTTCCCACTAATCATTATCACTCAATTCTGCAAGTGGTTCTAATTTACTATCGCTGTTCTCTAGCTGGTCTAAAACCACTTTTGACATAAAGGGATGTTTTTTGGATGCCATGGACGTTTCTCAGTTTCCAGGCAGAAAGAACAGTAAAAATGCAGGCAGGGCACAGGACAAAGCACTAGGGACAAAATGTATGTGAAATGGTTTGATACAGTAATGTTTTACTATGTGATTTTTGTGAATGTCACATTTTGTCATTTTCAAATTTCCCGCCGTTCCGTCCCCCGTACGTCCCAACATCGCAGGGAACGGAACCCAGATGACAGATGCCGGCATCCGCCCGGATTACGTTGCTGGGGACACTGCAGGAGGGACATCGCGGGAGCGCAGGAAAAGGTAAGTGATCGAGTGTCAGGGCAGGAATGCTGGAATGGGCAGGCAGGCCTATGGTACGGTCACGCTGCGACTGACGACAGCCACTACCCACAGACCATAGTCCCTCAGGGCGCGGAGTCTAAGCCCCAGGCTACCCTTCACCAGGGCCCCTGATGCTGGGGATGGACTTGACACAGCCTGAGACCAGGTCGCGGCCCCCGAGTGACCCCAGCTGCGATAACGACTGCCGCCAATGGCGTACAGCTGGTGGGAGCTAGATGGGAACACGAGTAGAGTAGTCAGACAAGCCGGGTCAATAACAACGGAGCAGACAGTACTAGACGGTAGGCAAAGAATACTCAGGTCACGGGCCGGGTTCAGCAACGGGAGGTCAGATAAAGGGTTAACGCAGAGAGTAATCTTGTCCAAGCCGAGTCGGTTACCAGGAGAACAATGGGAACAACACAAGAGCTTGCAACAGGGCAACATACAGGACACAAGTGCAGCGCACACTTGCAGACAGGAGGTTTAAATGTGCTCAACCACACCCTTCTGAGGAGGAGCCGCAGAAGCCTGAAGGCATAAAGGTTCCCACCATGCTTTGCAGAAAACCAAGATGGATGCCAGCTCATGGAGATGCACAAGCTCTGAAGAAAGGTAGGACCTTGACATCGAGGGATCGCTGACCAGCGCCGCATGGTAAGCCCGAGTGTAGCTTGGGGTTACCGCTTGTGGTACTGAAACTTTACCCCGAGCTACACTCGGGAATACCGCCAGGGAGGTTAACCCACCTGGCAGTATTCCCGAGTGTAGCTCAGGGTTAGCTTTCAGTACCAAAAACGGTAACCCTGAGCTACACTCGGGATTACCCTGCAGCGTTGCTCAGGGATTCCCTCTTGTACTTACTTGTCCTTTGCTCCCGAGATGTCCCCCTGCAGCATCCCCGGACATCTCCTCTGGCCGATGCAAGCATCCGTCGGGACATACGGGGAACGGAACCGGTGGGAAATTCAAATAATTTAAAATGTGACATTCACTCAATATACTAAAATCTCATAGTACAACATTACTGTATCAAACCATTTCACATACATTTTATCCCTAGTGCTTTGTCCTGTGCCCTGCCTGCATTTTTACTGTTCTTTCTGCCTGGAAACTGAGATAAGTCCATGGCGTCCAAAAAGCGTCCCTTTAGGTCAAAAGCGGTTTTAAACCAGCTAGAGAACAGCAATAGTAAATTTGAATTGCAGAATTGAGTGATAATGATTCGTGGGGAAATTCGTCACCAGACGCTGAAAACGATTTTGCGACTAAGCTCAGTGATGTGCGAACTTGGCGCTCTATTTCAAATTTCAGTGTTTTTGGTTTGTTTACATTATTGAATTCAATTTATTATTATTGTTTATGATTATTTATTATATTATAGTTTATGATTTTGTGTTTCAAATTTTATCATACCCGGGATGTTTATTAGACTCTTGTTCGGACAGATTTCAGTGAGTTATTCCTAAAAATTACAGGCCTACAATAAAAAAACAACATATTTCCATGCAAAAAATGTACCGCTTTGAGCACAGAAATATTGACAAAATCAGACTTCTAGGGAGGTTAATAAAGATTCTACAGTTATAAGGTTTATTGCACTGTTGGTATTTTTTTCTCTTTCTCTTTGCAAGAGTAAGACTGTGAAATGTAGAAAACAGTTATGACCCTTTAAAGGGCCTCATACACATTACATCTGTCTATCTGGATAACATCCGGCCAGAGTGGCCAGTCCAACAAGTAACCTGTATTGGAGAATATAAGCATACTTGACCTATATGATATTTATTGTATGGATTCACTAGTAAGGGTGAGCACATAGGGTGCATGGTGGTTGAACTTATGTTGTATGCGCTCCTGGGGACCCTGGCTGACATGGTGGAGGAATCATCAGTGGAGTGAACACTGAGCACTTACTTTTATGGACTCACATTAGAGTGTGGTGTTTTTTTTTTTCAATAGATGTTTATTAGAAGAGTTTTCAAAGTACAAAAAATACAAACATTTTCATATAAATGTTGAATGATGTGTGTGCCCTCAAGGGAGATCATGGGCTAGCCCTTCTTAGTCAAACAGCATGGAAATAATAAAAGAATCACTCCTGACAGGCAGTACATTTTCAAGGGTTCAAGGTTCAATAATTAGAAATACCCATGTACAACAATCAAAATAGGCCATGGCTGCACAAGTGTGTAATAGCAAATAGCAGCTCAGGTATTATCTCTGCTGTATTGAAAGTTTGGGGTGTCATAGCGTCAGATAGTGTTCCCAGTATTGCAAAGTGTCATGCCTTTCATCCCAATTCAGAGTAGGCTGAGAGAGACACTATGGCCTCCAAATTAGCATCCATATATAACTACCAGTATCAAAATAACAATAAGAAAAGAAGAAAAGAGATTAGAGAAAGAAAGGAAAAGAGGAGAAAAAGGGAAAAAAACAGAGATGGGTCTCCTCGACCCACACCCCCAACTACCAAGGTACCACAGTCACTAAGTAACCTGAAGGTATCTAATCCAGGGATTCCACACTTTTTCACACCTAGCTTGTTTATACCTGAGAATGCTAGTCAGTATTTCATTAATCGTAATCCAAGATATTTTATATTTGATCAATGCAACATTGACCACGGGAGATTTTCATGCTCGCACTAAGGCAATTTTAGTGGCTAAGAAAATGAAGATGAGGGTTCAGAGATGCCTGGGGATCTTATTCGACAGATCAGTGAACTGTGCTGTTTTGGCTTTCTTGGGTATATTCATCCCTGTACCCAAGTAGATAAGGTTGAATATTTTGATCCAAAATCTCTGGACCTTCGAACAGGACCACCAAACATGAAACATATTGCCCTCCTGCCCATATTCTCGAAAACAGGTGAGTGAAGTGTCAGGATAGCTTTTTAACAGCCTCGCCGGAATAAGATACCAACAGGACAACAACCTATAATTTGCCTCCACTAGAGATGTATGAAGTATTCCCCTGTGCACCATGGTTGACCAATATGTCTACTATTCCTCCTCTATATCTTCACCCAGGTTTGACACCCAGGCCTTCTGATAGTGAAGTTTGTTGCTTTTGGCTTAAAAATAGAACATACAGCTCTGATATCCCTTCTCACATCCCGGGACCGCAAAAACATCTATTCTCAAATAAAGTACCAGTGGATATATCCAACTGGTCCTTCCCTAATGTCTGCAGGTAACAAGTATTTTGACACAAGTGGAAACTCTCCCTGGAGGGAATCAGTAAAGTCTCCAAAAAACAGGAATAGTGTCTAATCCCTTTATGGTCTATAAAATGCGCTATCCGATAAAGGCCTTTGTTGACTCACCAGGTAAACTGTTGGGGTTGCTGAACTGGGGGAAAATGAGGATTATTGAAAAGAGGAGCCACAGGGGTGTGCAGTAACTTTAAAAAATATAGCTTGTATGCTGTGTTCCAGAGGTGTAGAGAGCGTGATAAGGAGGGGCTCAAGACAGCCCGGCATGCTTTGGAAGGGAGCCAGAACAAGATATCCATTGGGAATGGAGCACTGGATTGTGCCTCCAAGCGTACCCAATTAAGTTTATAGGTCTCAGTAACAAATTAGTACAGCTGAACCAGTTGAGCAGCTGTGTAGTATTGTAGAAAATGGGGAACTCCCAGACCGCATCATCACTTGGAAACATACAAAGTGGAATGAGTTACCCTACAGCTGCCCTTGCTCCAAATAAATGTGAAAATAAAAGATTGCCTTAATAAATGTGGTCAGCACCGCGATCAGTAAAGTTTGTTAATAATTTAGTAGTAATTTAGGAGAGAGCGTGGTCATGCCAATTTTTCAAGTCACAGTCAATTGTAGAGTTAAGGAGGGCATAACTAGTTCAGTATAGCATAGAAACATTCGGGGTAAGTTTAACAACCAGATAAAGAATTGCCTATGTACACCATTTAAATGTTCGCACTGATCCCAGGACAGATTCTGGGAGTTTAATGTTCAACGCTTCCAATTTAGATTGATTTGCCCTCAGTCCCGAGATGTCTCCAAATCTGGACTGAGTAACAAATAGGATAGGCAAGATCATGATTGGGTCTGTAATGAATAACAATAAGTCGTTGGCGAATAGAGCACATTTGTGAGTCCTGCCTCCACTAGGGATGCCATGAGTGTTAGGATGCTATGACAAAAATAAGAGGTGAGAGAGGGCAACCCCGTCTAGTTCCCATTTTAATATGTAAAAGATCTGATTTAGGACTGTATGTAACTATATTGGCTGACTATATTCTAATATAGCTGTAAGGGACCACCAGGCGGTACCACTAGCACTCCACTGGCCAGGCGTCCCCAGCGCACGGTATCTAAGCCCCAGGGTACGTGTTCACCAGAGCCCCTGATGGTGGGGATGGACTTGAAGTACCCCGAGACCAGGTCGTGGCTACTGAGCACGCCTGTCAGTGGTAGCGGTATTCGCCAGGGGCTCCCGCAGGGAAGAGCCTGATGTGAGGAGGTCGGGTGATCCCGTCGGGATGGATGGATGGCTGAGCAAGTGCGGGGTCAAACGGGCCGGGTCGGTAACAGTGGGGACGGAGCAGTACAAGGCAGCGGGCAGAGAGTAGTCGGGTCACACGCCAGGTCAGCAACGGAAGGTCAGATCCAAACGGGGGCATTCAGGAGAGAGGTCAGGCAAAGCAAGGGTCTGGGCAGGAGAAGGCAACAAGGTCAGGTACAATCCGGGTCAATAACTTACTTAGAACAGGTTCGCAGATACAGGATACAAGGAAAGACCAGAAGGCACTGAATGACAGCTCAGGGCCGTTTAAATATCCCGCCCTGCGCTGCCATTGGTGCCACGCGCGCGCCCGCGGTCCCTACTGCGCATGCGCGAACTCCCTTGCCGCGGACGGCCAGGTCTCGGTGCCCGCATTCTGACACGGGGCAGTGCACTGCGCCTGCGCCGAGCCCGTCGCAGCGGGGATTCCTGACATTGCCCTCCCCCCTACGGGCAACCTCCGGGTGCCCACCCGATCTCTCCACCACGGGTGATCACGAAGGAACCTCCGGACAAGTCGGGGTGCATGGACATTATGGGCTGGTTCCCATGAATTATCCTCAGGGCCATAGCCCTTCCATTTAATAAAAAATTGGGTCTGACCCCCCCTCCTTCGGCACTTCAGGATTGTTTCCACCTCAAATTCTTCTTCTCCTTCGACCGTTATGGCCTCCGGAGGTCGAGATTCTCGTTCTGGGAAGGCATCGGGGATTACTGGTTTCAGCAAGGACACATGGAAGACCGGGTGTATCTTGAGTGTGTCGGGGAGGACAAGTTCGTATGCCACCTCATTGACCGCCCGCTTTATGCAAAAGCGGCCTATGAACTTTGGTCCTAATTTCTTTGATGGACATAGCATTTTCAAGTTCGTTGTTGCCAACCACACTTTATCCCCGGGCTGCAGCACCAGGTCCCCTCTTCGTCTTTTGTTAAACGCCTTCTTGTAGTCCTCCTGGGCCCGAGCAATAGCCTCCTGTAGTATCTTATTGTTGGAGGAGAAGAAAGCTAGCGTGTCCTGTGTCGCCGGAACTGGGCATTCAGGGACCAAGTCAGGGAGAAAGACAGGGTGAAATCCGTAGTTTGAAAAAAACGGTGATTGCCCTGTTGCGGAATGGTTGGCGTTGTTGTACGCGAACTCCGCCAGGGGTAGGAGTGGTAGCCAATTATCCTGTAGGAAGGATGTGTAGCAACGCAGGTACTGTTCTAGGGTCTGGTTGGTCCTCTCGGTCTGTCCATTGGTCTGGGGGTGGAATGCAGAGGAGAGGGATAATTTGATATCCAAGGCCTTACACAGTGCCCTCCAAAATTTAGACATGAATTGGACCCCTCGATCCAAGACGATGTCCTCCGGGATTCCATGTAGTCTTACAACTTCCTGGATAAAAATTTGCGCAGTCTCGGCTGCTGACGGAGTCTTCTTTAACGGTAAAAAGTGAGCCATTTTTGATAACCGATCAATGACTACGAGGATCGCGGTGTGGTCTTGAGACGGGGGGGAGCTCGACTATAAAGTCCATTGCGATCCTTTGCCAAGGTCGCTCGGGGATCGGCAAGGGCCGCAGCAGCCCCCAGGCCTTGTTCCTCGATGGCTTGTTCTTCTGACAGATGGTGCAAGATTTTACGTAGAGCCTGCAATCCTTGGCCATGTTTGGCCACCAAAAGGAACGTTGGAGAAGTTCCAGGGTCTTCGCTGGGCCAAAGTGTCCCGCCATTGGATGGTCATGACACTGCCCCAAGACAAGGGTTCGGTACCATGATCAATCCTTCCTTCCAGAGGAGTCCCCCCTTGTTTTGGAGGGGTACCCCAGCTGGGGTCACTGTGGTCGTGGATGCATCCATTAGTTTGGACCGAAGGTCAGTTTGGAGAGCCAAGAAATTCGCTGAGGACAGAATAGTATCAGGTACCGGTTCTTCTTTGGAGTCTTCGAACATGCGTGATAGCGCATCGGGTTTTGTATTTTTGGACCCAGGCCTGTAAGTGATATGGAATATGAATCTGGAGAAAAACAGTGCCCATCTTGCCTGCCGCGGACGTAACCGTTTGGCAGTCCTCAGGTACTCGAGATTTTTATGATCAGTGAAGATCAAGATGGGGTGTGAGGCCCCTTCCAGCAAGTACCTCCATTCTTCCAGTGCAGTTTTGATGGCTAACAACTCCCGATCACCAATATCGTAGTTCTTCTCGGCTGGGGTGAGCTTCCTTGAGAAAAACGCTATGGGGTGGAGTAATTCTTTGGTGCCTTTTCTCTGGGACAGGATGGAACCCACCGCATTCTCAGATGCGTCTACCTCCAGTACGTAGGGCAGGGAAGCGTCTGGATGGCCCAAAATGGGTGCCGTGGTAAATAGTTTTTTCAAGGCCTCAAAGGCTTCCTGAGCCTCCGGCGTCCATCTGAAGCGGGTTCCAAGTTTGGTTAGCTGAGTTATGGGGGAGACCAGACCCGAGAAGTTCCTAATGAATTTCCGATAGAAATTCGCAAAGCCTATAAAGCACTGGATGCCCTTTTTGTCTGTGGGCACAGGCCAATCCAAAATTGCAGAGACCTTCTGAGGGTCCATTGCGATTCCCGTGGTGGAGATAATCAACCCCAGAAACGCAATGCTGGACTGCTCGAAACTGCACTTATCTGCTTTGGCGTATAACCCATGCTGGCGCAATCGACCCAATACCTTTGTCACGTGTATTCTGTGATCCTCCAGAGAGGATGAGAAGATCAGTATATCGTCTAGGTAAACTATTACAAAAACGTCAAGGTAATCCCGGAAAATGTCGTTTACAAAATGTTGGAATGTGGCTGGGGCATTGCACAGTCCAAATGGCATTACCAGATATTCGAAATGCCCAAACCGGGTACGAAATGCTGTCTTCCACTCATCCCCTTCCCTTATGCGAACCAAGTTGTAGGCCCCCCTGAGATCTAGTTTAGTAAATATTGCTGCAGCCTTCAGGCTCTGAAATAATTCGGGTACCAATGGCAGTGGGTAACGATTTTTAATCGTGACTCTGTTCAGTTCACGATAGTCAATGCAGGGTCGCAGAGATTTGTCTTTTTTCTCTACAAAGAAGATCCCCGCTCCGGCTGGTGAAGTAGAGGCACGGATGAACCCCTTCTGGAGACTGTCCTCTATGTATTCCTTCAGGGCCCCCAATTCTAGCTCAGACAGGGGAAAAATCCGTCCAAAAGGGATCTCGGAGCCGGGCAACAGATCAATTGGACAGTCATACGGGCGGTGGGGGGGCAAGGTGTCTGCCCCCCGCTTACTGAATACATCTAAGAATTCGTGGTATGCTGCGGGAATAACCTGTTTCAGGTCGGAGTCTCCCTCGGAGCACAGGAGGACCTGGGGGGCTGCAGAGCCCGCAGTGTGACAGTGTTCCTGACAATACGGGGACGGAAACAAGATAGACCCGGTTTCCCAGTCAATTTGGGGGTTATGGGCCCGCAACCAAGGGAGTCCCAAAATGACTGGAAAAAGAGGTGACGCAATGGCATCTAGGCGGAGGAATTCCTGATGCTGGTTAGCAATGGTAGTGGCGATAGGGGGAGTTTCCTGGTTAACTACTCCTGACTTTATCTGGGAGCCATCTGCCAGAAATATGTTAAAGCCCCGTTTTCTGGGCTGGAGGGGAATCCCCTGCTGATGAGCAAAATCTAAATCCAGGAAACAACTGCATGCCCCTGAATCAACTATGGCCGTCACCTCCACGGTCCTTTCTGGAAGCTGAAAGGAGAGGGGCACCACTAAGTATTGGGACAGACTGACCTTGCCAATAGCCAGAGAAGAAAAAGAGGTGCACTTACTCATTTTCTGAGGGCAGGATCGTACCATATGATCGGCTTCACCGCAGTAGAAGCAGAGGTTCAGAGAGCGTCTCCGCTGGCGTTCTTCTGGCGATAATTTAAGCCGAGCCAGGCCTAGTTGCATTGGTTCCTGCGCATCTCCTGGAAGTGGGTTCTGGATCTTTGTTCTGGTTTGTTGGCTGGGGCCTGGAATTGGACCCCATGCATTTCCGTGACCCTGACCGGACCTCTCCAACCTGCGTTCCCGCAGTCTACGGTCTATTTGAATCGTCAGGGCTATTAGGTCTTCTAGTGACTCGGGAACCCCCACTCGGGCCAGCTCATCCTTCAAGGGCTCTGACAGACCCATACGGAACTGGTGTCGCAACGCGAACTCGTTCCAGCGTGTGTCCCCCATCCAACACCTAAATTCAGAGGCGTATTCTTCTGCCGCCCGGCGGCCCTGTCGAAGCGTGGATAACGTTGCTTCAGCAGAGGCTGCCCGCTGTGGATCATCATAAAGGATGGCCATAGCTTCAAAAAAACCGCTGACCGTTCCCAGGTGAGGGTCATGGTTTGCCCTTAACCGATGGGCCCAATCTTGGGGTTCACCCTGCAATAGTGAAATTAAAAATCCCACTTTCACTGATTCCGTTAGGAAGGTGCGGGGTTGCAATTCAAAAAACAGGAGGCAGGAATCCCGAAAAGACCTGAAGCGTGTTCGGTCCCCGTGAAAACGCTCAGGTAGTGGTACTCGGGGTTCAACCCTCGGTAGAGGAGCAGAGGCCCCTGAAGCTGGCCCCAGAGCTTCTTCTACCGGGGGAGCGGAAACAGGGGCCTGTGGAGCAGGGCCAGATGCAGAGCGGGTCTGGAAACGGTTTTTCAGGTGCGTGCATTTGTCCTGCAAGGTTGCCACAGCCTGTGTCAGGGCTGATAGGTGCCTGCAAATATCTCCCAGCGGGGCTGACCCTCCTCCAGGCTCAGTCATGGCCTTCTGGTACTGTAAGGGACCACCAGGCGGTACCACTAGCACTCCACTGGCCAGGCGTCCCCAGCGCACGGTATCTAAGCCCCAGGGTACGTGTTCACCAGAGCCCCTGATGGTGGGGATGGACTTGAAGTACCCCGAGACCAGGTCGTGGCTACTGAGCACGCCTGTCAGTGGTAGCGGTATTTGCCAGGGGCTCCCGCAGGGAAGAGCCTGATGTGAGGAGGTCGGGTGATCCCGTCGGCATGGATGGATGGATGGCTGAGCAAGTGCGGGGTCAAACAGGCCGGGTCGGTAACAGTGGGGACGGAGCAGTACAAGGCAGCGGGCAGAGAGTAGTCGGGTCACACGCCAGGTCAGCAACGGAAGGTCAGATCCAAACGGGGGCATTCAGGAGAGAGGTCAGGCAAAGCAAGGGTCTGGGCAGGAGAAGGCAACAAGGTCAGGTACAATCCGGGTCAATAACTTACTTAGAACAGGTTCGCAGATACAGGATACAAGGAAAGACCAGAAGGCACTGAATGACAGCTCAGGGCCGTTTAAATATCCCGCCCTGCGCTGCCATTGGTGCCACGCGCGCGCCCGCGGTCCCTACTGCGCATGCGCGGACTCCCTCGCCGCGGACGCCAGGTCTCAGTGCCCGCATTCTGACACGGGGCAGTGCACTGCGCCTGCGCCGAGCCCGTCGCAGCGGGGATTCCTGACAATAGCACACTAAGGAGAGTGAAAAATGTAGGTACAAAATTCCATTTCTGTAGAATATGGAAAAGGAAGGACCAAGATAAGGAGTAAAAGGCCTTATGGAGGTCTAATGACAATAGCATGCCTTATCTGGTGCCTATGCCATTCCAATTCAAGCATAACAATGAGATGAGATCTATAGCTTGTTGAATCTGGTCCGCTGCCTGTCTCGCAGGAATGAATCCCACCTGATCTATGTGTATATAATGGGCCAGAAATTTACTGAACCAGTTGGCATAGATTTTGTTATTAGTTCTTAGCGATATCTGACGATAATTAGCCACATCCCTATGATCCTTATCTGGTTTGGGTAGTAAACATATATGAGCTCTACTGGAGTCCACATCCAGTGCAGTACTATCCCATATAGCCTTGAAAAATTTAGCAAATGAGGAGCTGAGCCAGCAATAGGGCAAATTTCTTGTAATAGGCAGCAGAAAAGCCATCTGGGCCCGATGTCTTAGACACATTGGCCTGTTTTATAACCTAAAGTATTTATTTAACATTTTTATTTCTGGGGTCACTGCATGCAACAGTTTTCAAAAAAAGGGAAGCTGCTCCGTATTAGGTGCATAGTAGGAGATTGTGATTAGGGAGCCTTCCAAGTGACCCACTAATAACAAGTAGTGGCCGTCTGGGTCATTATCAAGCTTTCCCAAAGAAAAGGGGATCGCTACCCCCCCACCCCCCATCTTACACCGGGCCTTTCGCCAAATAGAATTGAGAGTAGTAGTGATGTATAATTTTCAGACTGTAGTCTTCTTTCAAAGACTAGTGGTGCTAAAAAGCCTTCTGTCTCTTGACAGAAGAATTCATCCCTGGACATTATGTGTAACAAATTTAAAGGGAAACCTAGTAGTGGAGTTAACCATGGTGCACAGGGAAAGAAGAAGATGACTCACCCATCAACTCCGCAGATGATAAAAGGGAAATTCCCCAAACAGGTGAATTCATCTAGGAGGTCAGCACCTCAGGTCGAGGTATCCCAAACAGATAGAGATAAAGTTCTGAAAAAGAAGCAGAGGAGTGTGAAAAAGAAGAAAATGGGTGGGAATTTGACTAAACAGATACTGTCCTGTGGAGACCAAAAAAAAACAGGTTTGGTTTTGATCCCTTCAGTAAAGGAGGGGAGCGAAAACAAACTGGGCAAATGACTGCCACCACTGGCCTCTATCAAACCCTTGGACCATCAATAACATTATACATAGAAACTATGCAGAAAGGAAATCATGAAATCCACTGGGCCTTGTTAAGCCCATAGGAAATTTCTTTCTCTCGATGCAAAACTATATATCAGAAACTATCATAAAGGGTCCAACTGTGATCCTGTCCTAGGATCCTAAGAGCACAGCAAGTTTCAACATCCAATTAGAACCATATAACAGCCATTGTCTTCAAGGTGGTGTAGCCTTTAGCTTGGCTTTGCTTCTTGTGGAGCACCATACCAAAGATAGGGGGTTTTGCAGGAGCCTACCAGCAGGGAATTTGGACTGTGGTGTTTGGGGAAACCCCCCCCTGGCTTAGTAGAAATGAGGCCCAGCTTTTTTTAGTAGAGCTTCACCTTTATGAAATGTAGAAAAGGCGTGCTTCTTGTTGTGAAAAGTTCAGACAAAGGGGGAAGGCCCAATAATATTTTATGCCCATGGCAATGAGAGGTTGTAACAGAGATTTAATCACCCTACATTTTTGGATGGTGGTTGGCGAGAAATCGACAAAGATTTGGATATTAAAATCTTGCAGCTGCAGGTCAGTGGTTTCTCTTGCTTTGGCCATCACGTGCTCTTTGACTGCATAGTAGTAAGGTTTCAGTATAATGTCTTGTGGTATCCCATCAGCCTGGGATTCCATCAAGGCCCTATGGGCTCTGTCCAGTTCCAGCTTCTGGGGAGGGATGCCTGGTATAAAATGAGAAATTAGTTCCTTGATAATAGCTATAGAGTCCGTGAAAACTTAAAGGATCCCACGGACGCTAAAATTATAACATCGGGACCACTTTTCCAGATCATCAATCTGGTCATGAACTTTGTCCAGCGTTTATGGAGATCTTCAATACAATTAGGTTTTTTGGTTGGTTCTAGTAATGGCATCATTAAGCATAGATTCAAGGGTCTCTATACTGGAACCCAATTCCTGGAACTCTTGTTTCAATTCAGAAGTAATGCATTTACTAGCCTTTTCTAGGCTTTAGTCTAGCAATGCAGAGAGTCTTGCCAGAATAATAGGATCCCCCGAGTACTCTAATGATGGAGCAACGTTGATGTTAGATGTGGAAGAAGGGCTGTCCTCCATGCTCCCCTGGCTTAGTACAATGTCACCAAGTGTCTTTTCAAGTTCAGACTGTTGTGAAGAGAATATAGCTCTCTCCAGGGAAAAGGATGCTGCCTGATACATATTATTAGCTGGCTCACCTGCTTGAGTTTGTTGGAGGGCTATGTCTGGGAGACAGACTGGGGCCACTGTACATGTGGCAGTGCCAGTGCCATGTTGTTAGTCTGGGCACTCTTTGAGATCTTCTCTGGCAGAGGCTGAAAATGTACTTTTGGCACGCCCTTGGCCATAGGCAGGCTCCCGAAAGCAGCAGGAGCCAAGTTGGGTAGACAGGGAAGGTGGGCAGGATTGTTTTCTGCCAAGGTGAGAAGAATTAGCCCAGCGGGGAGCAAAGCTGAAGTCTCACACGTCTGCCAGCTTCAGCCACGCGCATGCGCCCTAGTGTGTGGCGTTTTAAATAATTTTATTGGACTTGCAGCACCAAAGTTGTGGTATCAGCCTCTATTACATTTATATGTTTAAAGTTTGTTGTTACTAGACTGGAGACTTGTACTGCGGGGTTACTCTCACCTTCTGTTTCATGCAAGAAAGCTAATGCACGTTTTGTTCAGTTTCTTTTGCTGCATAGTTTATTGTCTTCCTTGTACTGTATTTTATACATATATGGATGCCATACAACTAAGAACGCTACACTATTGTCCTGTGTATTTAAACAGCTAGACTTAAACTGGCTGTGAGTTGCTGTACTGCTTCATAAATGGATCGATTGTTAAAACATTCCAGTGATTTGACTGTGTAATGTGTCTTCATAAGCTCTGTAACACATGGAATGTATCTATTAACCTGTGGCAAAGAATGTACTTGTTATGTGTATGGCAAATAAAACCCTTTATAAGAAAAAAGTTTCTTTTATCATGGACTAGATTTTGCATTCATCTGTCAGTGTTGTAGCACTGGGATTGTGGGATCATATATTGTTTTACATGTTTACATATTTTTAGTATTTTATTTTTATTTTCTAGTGTTGCAGTACTGAGATTGTGGTAACACATATCAGTGTATATTGTTTTATATTTTTCAGCAACAGAAGCCTACATAGTGAGTAAAGAGTTGCACGCCATTATTTGGCACTATTTTTGTCCATTTTTTTGCAATATAATTTAATTTTTTTGGATATGTCACAAATTTCAAGTTCACGTAGGGGTAGTGCTATGCTTTTTTCTTAATTTTTTGCCCATTGTAGTACCACACAATTAGTTTTGTAGTAAACTTTTGTTTGTAGTAAAATTTTATAATTTTAAAATGAACGGTAAGGATTTTTTTTTTTGCTGTTGCATAGATCTTCAGTCACAGTATGAAATGTACTTAGAGTGTATTGATTAAAAAGTAACTTCACTGAGCACCAAGTTCCAAGGGGAAGACTTTAAGGCGTCATGTACACTGCTGCTCCTAAAAGTGAATTTAGGAGCTTTTGGCGTTTTTTTCCCAAAGCCCCTGAACTCAACTTAGTAAAAGTCTATGTGTCCATGTACACATAGGCTTTTATCAGAGTTTAGCAGCAGCAGAGTTTTGGGGCAGTTAGGGCTAATGTACACGGGACGTTTGGAAAACTCTTCTGAATGATGGAAACGGACTGCTGGAAAACGTAGGTAAAAACGTCAGTTTAGCCGCGTTTGCATACTGCATTTATGCGTGTTTGCATTTAGAAGCGTTTTTAAAAGATAACCTCAGGAGACCTTCCCAAATGCCCAGAATGCACTGAAAATAGTAAAAAGTTAACTATTTCAGACATTTTGAGAGGAATAGAGAGAGCAGAAGCAGAGAGCAGTATGTGTTGAGATTACCAGTCTTTTCTGGTTTTATTCACTATGGATCCCATCATGAGCATAATGCGGCACGTTCTACCATTTTTTCCTTCATGCAAAACATGGAACTGACTGCGCTGGTGTACTAGGTCCATTTGAATACATGGAAATTGCTTTGCATGCATTTCTGATGATGAAAAAAGGCTCTGGACAGCATCTAGACATAGAACAGTTCAAAAACGCTTCAAAATGCAAAAGTTTATAAACACGGTTAACCACGTTTAAAAGCGTTTACAAGCATTTGGCGTTTGAAACGCTGGTAAAATCTACTCCTCAACACAAGTTTGGTGCGTTCAAAAAACGACTGTAAACTCAACTGCCTGTAAGCGACTGTAAATGACTATGCGTACATGGACACATAGGAAAACATTAGGGAGAGTTCAGGGGCTGCTGAAAAAAACGCTGAACAGCTCCTGAACGTCAGTTTAGGAGCTGCAGTGTACATGAGCCATTAAATGTCCCTTTTCTGAGCACAGAAGAATCGCGTTCAGGAGAGGAACATGTTGGCCAAAAAAATGCCAAAACGCCGCAAAAATGCGTGTAAACGTGCCTAAGCTCTAGCCAAGTTTAGTGTTGGAAAGTACTCTGGCCAAAGAAACGAATAAACGTCCAAGAGCTAAACGTGGCTAAATGCAGTACTGTGCTTACGAGCATTTAGCGTTTTTCTGCTGCCAGTAGAGTTAATGTCTATGGTTGTTCCAGTGTAAATGTAACCTAAGCAATGCCCCCCTTGGGAAAATGTATGTAAATAATCCTTTCTAAATGGAGAGGAATTCTGGGTAACTTTTATTTGTGCATGGCAGGTGTTTATGTATGCCGGACAAGACTTTTTATTTTGATTTGGCTGGAACTGTTAGAAGTGCCTGCGCCAGACATATTGCCGCAATTTCTCTTCCTTTCACTGTCCCTGCAGCTCTTGCATCTGCTGCTCACCCACTCTCCATTCCCCAGCCAGGGAATCCCTGTTCTGCTGGCAACAGGGGTGGACTGACAACTCATGGGGCCCCCGGGCAATAGGGGATAATGGGGCCCCTGTGTCCTTGCCCACACTCAAACCACACCCAAAAAAGCATATGAAAGGTACCAGGAACATCTCATGGGCCCCCTACTGACCCCGGGCCCTCGGGCAATGCCCAAGTTCCCCAATGGTCAGTCCGCCCCTGGCTGGCAATGCCCCTTCTACCATTGGTTGGTGGAAACAAACCCCCCAAACAGCATTGTCCTTGCTAGGCCAAGAGACGGCTCTTGTCTGTCTAGCCTCCTCTTTGTCTATCTGCTGGTGGCACTGTTGTGCTTTATTTAAATGTCTCAAGCCCAGGGCTCTGAGCTTGTGATGGCGTTCAGCTTCCAGGCTCCTATACCTGCGCCTTGTCTTGTATTTCTACTAGTGCTTGACCCCTTGCCTGGATATGGACTATTCTACTGTTAGCTGCCTGTCCTTACCTTACCTGAATATGGATTACTGTAGTGAATGCCACTTACCCTGGCCTGTTTAATGGTTATGCTTCTAAGTTCTAATCATTGTCTGGCCTGACCCTTGCTTGGAAAATAGACTTTGCCTTTGCCTGCCGCTAGCCGGCCCTGACCACCACATACTTGACATCCAGCTAGTTGTTAGTTCTGGTTGCTTCTGCATATTGTATCTGTCCTGAAACTTTTCCTGCATCTTGAAGCCATCTGACTGGCACTGATAGGTGGCACTGATTGAAACTGTTAGGTGGCACTTACGCACACTGTTAGGCAGCACTGACGGACATTGATAGGCGGCACTGATGGGCATTGGTAGGCAGCACTGATTGGCGGCACTGATAGGTGTCACTGACTGGTGGCACTGACCGGCACTGAGAGCTGGCACTGAAAGGCAGCTCTGATGGGCACTGATATGTGGCATTGATGTGCACTGGTAGGCACTGAAATGTGACATTGATGTGCACTAATGGGCACTGACAAGTGGCAATGATGGGCACTGACAGGTGACACTGATGGGGCTACACTGATCATCAGTGCTCCGATAATCAGTGTAGATGTCCCATCTAAGGTATACCACTTACCGGCTCTCCTCACTTGCTGTCAGCGTGAGGAGAGGACTACCGATAACCGTCATTTCCTTGTTTACATGCAGTCAGCTGTGATTGGACACAGCTGATTACATGATAGAGCCTGTGATCGGTGAATCGCTGTGTCCCAGGGACACAGCAAACCAACGATCGGCACACGCCCCTGGGAGCGCGCATGCGCAGTTAGAGTGGGAGGACGTCATATGACATCCTCCCAGAACGAGAGAGTCGCCACCCGCCTGTCTTTTCCTTATATGGCGGGTAGGAGGTGGTTAAATATGATTGAAACTTTTATTAAAACTGAAACCATAACCCATAACATCTTATCTGCCTAGCTTTACAATTAAAAAGTCAAAACAGCACGCAACGATGTGGAGCTTGACTAGGATTATGAAGACCTATGGCACCCTGGGAAGCCATGTACATGGTAAAAAAACACTGAACATGGCAAGAGACGGAAGAGAGAGAAATGTGGGAGGAATAGAGTGAGAGAGCAAGAGAGCGGGGTATGGGGGTATGGGAATAGAGATCGGGAGAGCCTGTGACAGAGATGGGGGGAAAGAGTGAGAGAGCAGGGGAGGGGATAGAGAAATGAAAGCAATTAACAGGATACATGATCATCCAGCTTCTTCAACTTGTCCATTCAGAGAACACTGCAATAAATGAGAAAATTCAAGGCCTTCTCTGAATGGTGCCTGTGCCAAACAGCAACCTCTTGTAGTCACAATGCAGCAAGGCAGTTACTTGGTCCAACAATAGGACTGTATGCTACTTTAATCACTTCCCGCCCAGCCAATAGGAAAATGACGGCCGGGCGGGACTCTCGTCGATTCGGGTGGACGTCATATGACTTCCTTCCTGGATCATGCCTTGCGTGTGCCTGCAGGGCCGTGCTGTGCTCAAATCTGTCACCAGCTGTGTACCTTGGACACAGTCGATGACAGATCTGTGCCCTTGCCAGTACCATGGGCACATGACAGTTAAAAACAATGGATGGCTTCCTTTCAAGCCATCCATTGTATACAAGTGTGTCAGTGATCACATGCACAGACTGGGCCAATCACAGTCCATCTGTGTCATGTGATTATCCATGCCCAATCACAGCTAATCACAACAAAAGCCTGAATGAATCGATTTCATTCAGCTAAATGCTTGCTTATAGCAAAGAAATTCTTTGCTACAAGCAATCAAATTGTGTAAAAACAAAAAAAAAATACTGATCACTTCCCCAAAGTAGTACAATGTTACTATGCTAACATTATACTACTTTGTTCATAGTGTAATAAGAAAATAAAATCTTAAAAAAAGAGAAAACAATTTAATAAAAAATAATGAAATAAAGAAAAAAAAGAAAAAAAATTATCGTTTTTTTTTCATACTGTCATTACCAGTCAGTGTCCCTGATCACCACCACACCAGTTATATGATGATGCTGTACTTCTCCGGTAACAGTATATAAAACAAAATTTGTGAAAATAATTTTTTTGTTTTTAATTTTTTCATTTTCCAAAAAATTATGACAAAAAATTTACAACTTCAAAAAACTCACCATGCCTCTTATGAAATAAATCAGACTGTACACTTTGCAAAAAGGGGTCATTTGGGGGATATCTGTACTGTTCTGACATTTTTGGGCCTTAAGAAATTAGATTGACTGTCAGTCCTTCAGGATTGATCAATTTTCAGATATATCCTATAGTTTGTGAACTCTATAACTTTCCTGCAGACTAAATAATAAATACTGATTTGGGTTATTTTCACCAAGGAAATGTAGCAGAATACATCTTGGCCAATGTAGGGGGATATGCATGCTTTGTTCATATTTCACATTTGAGGTTTATAACTAGAGATGAGCGAATCGAAGTAGCCGAAGTGGAATTCGAGTCGAATATAGGAAAAATTTCGATTCGCGCCGAATCCGAAAAATAGCCTAATTCGGACGCGCGAATCGAAATTTTTCCGAAAATGGCGGCTGACATGTGCGGCGACGGAGCGGGGATGTCTGGGAAGGCGCGCAGACAAGGCGCGCTGACCCATAATGCATTCCTCAACGACATGTGATCACATCAGCCAATCAGCAGCCAGCCAGCTAGCACTGTGTAATGGTCGAGCTATAAATAGCGGCCATTTTGGAATTCTTCATTTGCCTGCAGTCATTGAACAGAGGCAGACCGCTCTGTATTAGGGACAGGGACAGAGTTAGGGCCACAGAAACGATACTTGGGGACAGAGAAACGATACTTAGGGACAGAGAACTATTACTCAAGAACACAGAATTGTTAATTAGGGCCACAGAATCGTTACTTAGGGACAAAGAAACGCTAGTTAGGGCCACAGAATTCATACTCAGGGACAGACAGAATTGTTACTGAGTGCCAGAGAATTGTTACTTAGGGCCACAGAAACGTTATTAGGGCCACAGAATTGTTACTCAGGGACAGACAGAATTGTTACTGAGTGCCAGAGAATTGTTACTTAGGGCCACAGAAACTTTAGTTAGGGCCACAGAATTGTTACTCAGGGACAGACACAGAATTGTTACTGAGGGCCACAGAACTGTTACTTAGGGCCACAGAATTGTTACTCGCACAGACACAGAATTGTTACTCGCACAGACACAGAATTGTTACTGAGGGCCACAGAACTGTTACTTAGGGCCACAGAATTGTTACTCGCACAGACACAGAATTGTTACACAGGGACACAGAACTGTTACTGAGGGCCACAGAACCGTTACTTAGGGCCACAGAATTCTTACTCGCACAGACACAGAATTGTTACTCGCACAGACACAGAATTGTTACTCGCACAGACACAGAATTGTTACTGAGGGCCACAGAACTGTTAGTTAGGGCCACAGAATTGTTACTCGCACAGACACAGAATTGTTACACAGGGACACAGAACTGTTACTGAGGGCCACAGAACCGTTACTTAGGGCCACAGAATTGTTACTCGCACAGACACAGAATTGTTACTCGCACAGACACAGAATTGTTACTCGCACAGACACAGAATTGTTACTCGCACAGACACAGAATTGTTACTCAGGGACACAGAACTGTTACTGAGGGCCACAGAACTGTTACTTAGGGCCACAGAATTGTTGCTCGCACAGACACAGAATTCTTACTCGCACAGACACAGAATTGTTACTCAGGGACACAGAACTGTTACTTAGGGCCACAGAACTGTTAGTTAGGGCCACAGAATTGTTACTCGCACAGACACAGAATTGTTACTCGCACAGACACAGAATTGTTACTGAGGGCCACAGAACTGTTACTTGGGGCCACAGAAACGTTAATCAGGGACACAGAATTGTTACTGAGGGCCACAGAACTGTTAGGGCCACAGAATTGTTACTCGCACAGACACAGAATTGTTACTCGCACAGACACAGAATTGTTACTGAGGGCCACAGAACTGTTACTTGGGGCCACAGAAACGTTAATCAGGGACACAGAATTGTTACTGAGGGCCACAGAACTGTTACTTAGGGCCACAGAATTGTTACTCGCACAGACACAGAATTGTTACTCGCACAGACACAGAATTGTTACTGAGGGCCACAGAACTGTTACTTAGGGCCACAGAATTGTTACTCGCACAGACACAGAATTGTTACACAGGGACACAGAACTGTTACTTATGGGCCACAGAACTGTTAGTTAGGGCCACAGAATTGTTACTCGCACAGACACAGAATTGTTACTGAGGGCCACAGAACTGTTACTTGGGGCCACAGAAACGTTAATCAGGGACACAGAATTGTTACTGAGGGCCACAGAACTGTTACTTAGGGCCACAGAATTGTTACTCGCACAGACACAGAATTGTTACTGAGGGCCACAGAACTGTTACTTGGGGCCACAGAAACGTTAATCAGGGACACAGAATTGTTACTGAGGGCCACAGAACTGTTACTTAGGGCCACAGAATTGTTACTCGCACAGACACAGAATTGTTACTCAGGGACACAGAACTGTTACTGAGGGCCACAGAACTGTTACTTAGGGCCACAGAATTGTTACTCGCACAGACACAGAATTGTTACTGAGGGCCACAGAACTGTTACTTGGGGCCACAGAAACGTTAATCAGGGACACAGAATTGTTACTGAGGGCCACAGAACTGTTACTTAGGGCCACAGAATTGTTACTCGCACAGACACAGAATTGTTACTCGCACAGACACAGAATTGTTACTGAGGGCCACAGAACTGTTACTTGGGGCCACAGAAACGTTAATCAGGGACACAGAATTGTTACTGAGGGCCACAGAACTGTTAGGGCCACAGAATTGTTACTCGCACAGACACAGAATTGTTACTCGCACAGACACAGAATTGTTACTGAGGGCCACAGAACTGTTACTTGGGGCCACAGAAACGTTAATCAGGGACACAGAATTGTTACTGAGGGCCACAGAACTGTTACTTAGGGCCACAGAATTGTTACTCGCACAGACACAGAATTGTTACTCGCACAGACACAGAATTGTTACTGAGGGCCACAGAACTGTTACTTGGGGCCACAGAAACGTTAATCAGGGACACAGAATTGTTACTGAGGGCCACAGAACTGTTAGGGCCACAGAATTGTTACTCGCACAGACACAGAATTGTTACTCGCACAGACACAGAATTGTTACTGAGGGCCACAGAACTGTTACTTGGGGCCACAGAAACGTTAATCAGGGACACAGAATTGTTACTGAGGGCCACAGAACTGTTACTTAGGGCCACAGAATTGTTACTCGCACAGACACAGAATTGTTACACAGGGACACAGAACTGTTACTGAGGGCCACAGAACCGTTACTTAGGGCCACAGAATTGTTACTCGCACAGACACAGAATTGTTACTCGCACAGACACAGAATTGTTACTCAGGGACACAGAACTGTTACTGAGGGCCACAAAACTGTTACTTAGGGCCACAGAATTGTTACTCGCACAGACACAGAATTGTTACTCGCACAGACACAGAATTGTTACTGAGGGCCACAGAACTGTTACTTGGGGCCACAGAAACATTAATCAGGGACACAGAATTGTTACTGAGGGCCACAGAATTGTTACTCGCACAGACACAGAATTGTTACTCGCACAGACACAGAATTGTTACTGAGGGCCACAGAACTGTTACTTGGGGCCACAGAAACGTTAATCAGGGACACAGAATTGTTACTGAGGGCCACAGAACTGTTACTTAGGGCCACAGAATTGTTACTCGCACAGACACAGAATTGTTACTCAGGGACACAGAATTGTTACTCAGGGACACATAATCGTTTAATTAAAGAGTATGTCAGACAACATGCAGAGGAGTGGCAGAGGAGGCAATGTTTTAGGAGCGAGCAGACGTGGCAGCAGAGGAAGGGGTCGAGGCAGCACTATTCGCAGCCAGAGGCCAGTGCTCCCGGTGTCATCCAGTACAGTGAGGAAGAGCTAACAGAGGGCGGTCAGGAACGGGGGGAGACATCCGCCTCTTCAGCAGCCAGGCGAAGAAGTAGTGGCGAGGAGAGTGGCTCGGTAGCAGGTCTAGAGACAGGTCTGTCTCCTGACCCACACGCAGCCGAGGGGGCTAGTAGTGAGGCGGAGACCCTAATTGATGATGATGAGGCTGATCGCACTTGGCAGCCTCGTCGTCATCAGGCTATTGCTTCCGCATCGTCAGGAGAAGAGGGTGGCAGCTTGGCAGCGAGCAAAACAGTCGGTGGGTTGTCTCCATCGCCACACTCTGCCATGTGCCACTTTCAGGTCTCCTCACACACTGCTGGTGTGTTCCATTTTTTGTCATAGGGTGCTGGCAGATTACGGGCCTCCCATAGCTGCTGCCAGGCCCCTAATCTGCCATGGGCCCCTGTACCGCCTCCTCATGCTGCTGCCAGGTCCACAGTGTCTCATGCCATGTGCCACTTTCAGGTCTCCTCACACACTGCTGGTGTGTTCAATTTTTTTGACATAGGGTGCTGGCAGATTACGGGCCTCCCATAGCTGCTGCCAGGCCCCTAATCTGCCATGGGCCCCTATACCGCCTCCTCATGCTGCTGCGAAGTCCAGAGTCTCTCATGGGTCCCTGTACGGCCTCCCATTGCTGCTGTCTCCATCGCCACACTCTGCCATGTGCCACTTTCAGGTCTCCTCACACACTGCTGGTGTGTTCAATTTTTTTGACATAGGGTGCTGGCAGATTACGGGCCTCCCATAGCTGCTGCCAGGCCCCTAATCTGCCATGGGCCCCTATACCGCCTCCTCATGCTGCTGCGAAGTCCAGAGTCTCTCATGGGTCCCTGTACGGCCTCCCATTGCTGCTGTCTCCATCGCCACACTCTGCCATGTGCCACTTTCAGGTCTCCTCACACACTGCTGGTGTGTTCAATTTTTTTGACATAGGGTGCTGGCAGATTACGGGCCTCCCATAGCTGCTGCCAGGCCCCTAATCTGCCATGGGCCCCTATACCGCCTCCTCATGCTGCTGCCAAGTCCAGAGTCTCTCATGGGTCCCTGTACGGCCTCCCATTGCTGCTGTCTCCATCGCCACACTCTGCCATGTGCCACTTTCAGGTCTCCTCACACTGCTGGTGTGTAGAATTTTTTGACATAGGGTGCTGGCAGATTACGGGCCTCCTATAGCTGCTGCCAGGCCCCTAATCTGCCATAGGCCCCTATATACCGCCTCCTCATGCTGCTGCCAGGTCCAGAGTCTCTCATGGGTCCCTGTACAGCCTCCCATTGCTGCTGTCTCCATCGCCACACTCTGCCATGTGCCACTTTCAGGTCTCCTCACACACTGCTGGTGTGTAGAATTTTTTGACATAGGGTGTTGGCAGATTACGGGCCTCCCATTGCTGCTGCCAGGCCCCTAATCTGCCATGGGCCCCTATATACCGCCTCCTCATGCTGCTGCCAGGTCCAGAGTCTCTCATGGGTCCCTGTACGGCCTCCCATTGCTGCTGTCTCCATCGCCACACTCTGCCATGTGCCACTTTCAGGTCTCCTCACACACTGCTGGTGTGTAGAATTTTTTGACATAGGGTGCTGGCAGATTACGGGCCTCCCATAGCTGCTGCCAGGCCCCTAATCTGCCATAGGCCCCTATATACCGCCTCCTCATGCTGCTGCCAGGTCCAGAGTCTCTCATGGGTCCCTGTACGGCCTCCCATTGCTGCTGTCTCCATCGCCACACTCTGCCATGTGCGACTTTCAGGTCTCCTCACACACTGCTGGTGTGTAGAATTTTTTGACATAGGGTGCTGGCAGATTACGGGCCTCCTATAGCTGCTGCCAGGCCCCTAATCTGCCATAGGCCCCTATATACCGCCTCCTCATGCTGCTGCCAGGTCCAGGGTCTCTCATGGGTCCCTGTACGGCCTCCCATTGCTGCTGTCTCCATCGCCACACTCTGCCATGTGCCACTTTCAGGTCTCCTCACACACTGCTGGTGTGTAGAATTTTTTGACATAGGGTGCTGGCAGATTACGGGCCTCCTATAGCTGCTGCCAGGCCCCTAATCTGCCATAGGCCCCTATATACCGCCTCCTCATGCTGCTGCCAGGTCCAGAGTCTCTCATGGGTCCCTGTACGGCCTCCCATTGCTGCTGTCTCCATCGCCACACTCTGCCATGTGCCACTTTCAGGTCTCCTCACACTGCTGGTGTGTAGAATTTTTTGACATAGGGTGCTGGCAGATTACGGGCCTCCTATAGCTGCTGCCAGGCCCCTAATCTGCCATAGGCCCCTATATACCGCCTCCTCATGCTGCTGCCAGGTCCAGAGTCTCTCATGGGTCCCTGTACGGCCTCCCATTGCTGCTGTCTCCATCGCCACACTCTGCCATGTGCCACTTTCAGGTCTCCTCACACTGCTGGTGTGTAGAATTTTTTGACATAGGGTGCTGGCAGATTACGGGCCTCCTATAGCTGCTGCCAGGCCCCTAATCTGCCATAGGCCCCTATATACCGCCTCCTCATGCTGCTGCCAGGTCCAGAGTCTCTCATGGGTCCCTGTACGGCCTCCCATTGCTGCTGTCTCCATCGCCACACTCTGCCATGTGCCACTTTCAGGTCTCCTCACACACTGCTGGTGTGTAGAATTTTTTGACATAGGGTGCTGGCAGATTACGGGCCTCCTATAGCTGCTGCCAGGCCCCTAATCTGCCATAGGCCCCTATATACCGCCTCCTCATGCTGCTGCCAGGTCCAGAGTCTCTCATGGGTCCCTGTACGGCCTCCCATTGCTGCTGTCTCCATCGCCACACTCTGCCATGTGCCACTTTCAGGTCTCCTCACACTGCTGGTGTGTAGAATTTTTTGACATAGGGTGCTGGCAGATTACGGGCCTCCTATAGCTGCTGCCAGGCCCCTAATCTGCCATAGGCCCCTATATACCGCCTCCTCATGCTGCTGCCAGGTCCAGAGTCTCTCATGGGTCCCTGTACGGCCTCCCATTGCTGCTGTCTCCATCGCCACACTCTGCCATGTGCCACTTTCAGGTCTCCTCACACACTGCTGGTGTGTAGAATTTTTTGACATAGGGTGTTGGCAGATTACGGGCCTCCCATTGCTGCTGCCAGGCCCCTAATCTGCCATGGGCCCCTATATACCGCCTCCTCATGCTGCTGCCAGGTCCACAGTGTCTCATGCCATGTGCCACTTTCAGGTCTCCTCACACTGCTGGTGTGTAGAATTTTTTGACATAGGGTGCTGGCAGATTATGGGCCTCCTATAGCTGCTGCCAGGCCCCTAATCTGCCATAGGCCCCTATATACCGCCTCCTCATGCTGCTGCCAGGTCCAGAGTCTCTCATGGTTCCCTGTACGGCCTCCCATTGCTGCTGTCTCCATCGCCACACTCTGCCATGTGCCACTTTCAGGTCTCCTCACACACTGCTGGTGTGTAGAATTTTTTGACATAGGGTGCTGGCAGATTACGGGCCTCCTATAGCTGCTGACAGGCCCCTAATCTGCCATAGGCCCCTATATACCGCCTCCTCATGCTGCTGCCAGGTCCAGGGTCTCTCATGGGTCCCTGTACGGCCTCCCATTGCTGCTGTCTCCATCGCCACACTCTGCCATGTGCCACTTTCAGGTCTCCTCACACACTGCTGGTGTGTAGAATTTTTTGACATAGGGTGCTGGCAGATTACGGGCCTCCCATAGCTGCTGCCAGGCCCCTAATCTGCCATAGGCCCCTATATACCGCCTCCTCATGCTGCTGCCAGGTCCAGAGTCTCTCATGGGTCCCTGTACGGCCTCCCATTGCTGCTGTCTCCATCGCCACACTCTGCCATGTGCCACTTTCAGGTCTCCTCACACTGCTGGTGTGTAGAATTTTTTGACATAGGGTGCTGGCAGATTACGGGCCTCCTATAGCTGCTGCCAGGCCCCTAATCTGCCATAGGCCCCTATATACCGCCTCCTCATGCTGCTGCCAGGTCCAGAGTCTCTCATGGGTCCCTGTACGGCCTCCCATTGCTGCTGTCTCCATCGCCACACTCTGCCATGTGCCACTTTCAGGTCTCCTCACACACTGCTGGTGTGTAGAATTTTTTGACATAGGGTGCTGGCAGATTACGGGCCTCCTATAGCTGCTGCCAGGCCCCTAATCTGCCATAGGCCCCTATATACCGCCTCCTCATGCTGCTGCCAGGTCCAGAGTCTCTCATGGGTCCCTGTACGGCCTCCCATTGCTGCTGTCTCCATCGCCACACTCTGCCATGTGCCACTTTCAGGTCTCCTCACACTGCTGGTGTGTAGAATTTTTTGACATAGGGTGCTGGCAGAATACGGGCCTCCTATAGCTGCTGCCAGGCCCCTAATCTGCCATAGGCCCCTATATACCGCCTCCTCATGCTGCTGCCAGGTCCAGAGTCTCTCATGGGTCCCTGTACGGCCTCCCATTGCTGCTGTCTCCATCGCCACACTCTGCCATGTGCCACTTTCAGGTCTCCTCACACACTGCTGGTGTGTAGAATTTTTTGACATAGGGTGTTGGCAGATTACGGGCCTCCCATTGCTGCTGCCAGGCCCCTAATCTGCCATGGGCCCCTATATACCGCCTCCTCATGCTGCTGCCAGGTCCACAGTGTCTCATGCCATGTGCCACTTTCAGGTCTCCTCACACTGCTGGTGTGTTGAATTTTTTGACATAGGGTGCTGGCAGATTATGGGCCTCCTATAGCTGCTGCCAGGCCCCTAATCTGCCATAGGCCCCTATATACCGCCTCCTCATGCTGCTGCCAGGTCCAGAGTCTCTCATGGTTCCCTGTACGGCCTCCCATTGCTACTGTCTCCATCGCCACACTCTGCCATGTGCCACTTTCAGGTCTCCTCACACACTGCTGGTGTGTAGAATTTTTTGACATAGGGTGCTGGCAGATTACGGGCCTCCCATAGCTGCTGCCAGGCCCCTAATCTGCCATAGGCCCCTATATACCGCCTCCTCATGCTGCTGCCAGGTCCAGAGTCTCTCATGGGTCCCTGTACGGCCTCCCATTGCTGCTGTCTCCATCGCCACACTCTGCCATGTGCCACTTTCAGGTCTCCTCACACACTGCTGGTGTGTAGAATTTTTTGACATAGGGTGCTGGCAGATTACGGGCCTCCCATAGCTGCTGCCAGGCCCCTAATCTGCCATAGGCCCCTATATACCGCCTCCTCATGCTGCTGCCAGGTCCAGAGTCTCTCATGGGTCCCTGTACGGCCTCCCATTGCTGCTGTCTCCATCGCCACACTCTGCCATGTGCCACTTTCAGGTCTCCTCACACACTGCTGGTGTGTAGAATTTTTTGACATAGGGTGCTGGCAGATTACGGGCCTCCTATAGCTGCTGCCAGGCCCCTAATCTGCCATAGGCCCCTATATACCGCCTCCTCATGCTGCTGCCAGGTCCAGAGTCTCTCATGGGTCCCTGTACGGCCTCCCATTGCTGCTGTCTCCATCGCCACACTCTGCCATGTGCCACTTTCAGGTCTCCTCACACACTGCTGGTGTGTAGAATTTTTTGACATAGGGTGTTGGCAGATTACGGGCCTCCCATTGCTGCTGCCAGGCCCCTAATCTGCCATGGGCCCCTATATATCGCCTCCTCATGCTGCTGCCAGGTCCACAGTGTCTCATGCCATGTGCCACTTTCAGGTCTCCTCACACTGCTGGTGTGTTGAATTTTTTGACATAGGGTGCTGGCAGATTATGGGCCTCCTATAGCTGCTGCCAGGCCCCTAATCTGCCATAGGCCCCTATATACCGCCTCCTCATGCTGCTGCCAGGTCCAGGGTCTCTCATGGGTCCCTGTACGGCCTCCCATTGCTGCTGTCTCCATCGCCACACTCTGCCATGTGCCACTTTCAGGTCTCCTCACACTGCTGGTGTGTAGAATTTTTTGACATAGGGTGCTGGCAGATTACGGGCCTCCCATAGCTGCTGCCAGGCCCCTAATCTGCCATAGGCCCCTATATACCGCCTCCTCATGCTGCTGCCAGGTCCAGAGTCTCTCATGGGTCCCTGTACGGCCTCCCATTGCTGCTGTCTCCATCGCCACACTCTGCCATGTGCCACTTTCAGGTCTCCTCACACACTGCTGGTGTGTAGAATTTTTTGACATAGGGTGCTGGCAGATTACGGGCCTCCCATAGCTGCTGCCAGGCCCCTAATCTGCCATAGGCCCCTATATACCGCCTCCTCATGCTGCTGCCAGGTCCAGAGTCTCTCATGGGTCCCTGTACGGCCTCCCATTGCTGCTGTCTCCATCGCCACACTCTGCCATGTGCCACTTTCAGGTCTCCTCACACACTGCTGGTGTGTAGAATTTTTTGACATAGGGTGCTGGCAGATTACGGGCCTCCTATAGCTGCTGCCAGGCCCCTAATCTGCCATAGGCCCCTATATACCGCCTCCTCATGCTGCTGCCAGGTCCAGAGTCTCTCATGGGTCCCTGTACGGCCTCCCATTGCTGCTGTCTCCATCGCCACACTCTGCCATGTGCCACTTTCAGGTCTCCTCACACACTGCTGGTGTGTAGAATTTTTTGACATAGGGTGTTGGCAGATTACGGGCCTCCCATTGCTGCTGCCAGGCCCCTAATCTGCCATGGGCCCCTATATATCGCCTCCTCATGCTGCTGCCAGGTCCACAGTGTCTCATGCCATGTGCCACTTTCAGGTCTCCTCACACTGCTGGTGTGTTGAATTTTTTGACATAGGGTGCTGGCAGATTATGGGCCTCCTATAGCTGCTGCCAGGCCCCTAATCTGCCATAGGCCCCTATATACCGCCTCCTCATGCTGCTGCCAGGTCCAGGGTCTCTCATGGGTCCCTGTACGGCCTCCCATTGCTGCTGTCTCCATCGCCACACTCTGCCATGTGCCACTTTCAGTTCTCCTCACACTGCTGGTGTGTAGAATTTTTTGACATAGGGTGCTGGCAGATTACGGGCCTCCCATAGCTGCTGCCAGGCCCCTAATCTGCCATAGGCCCCTATATACCGCCTCCTCATGCTGCTGCCAGGTCCAGAGTCTCTCATGGGTCCCTGTACGGCCTCCCATTGCTGCTGTCTCCATCGCCACACTCTGCCATGTGCCACTTTCAGGTCTCCTCACACTGCTGGTGTGTAGAATTTTTTGACATAGGGTGCTGGCAGATTACGGGCCTCCTATAGCTGCTGCCAGGCCCCTAATCTGCCATAGGCCCCTATATACCGCCTCCTCATGCTGCTGCCAGGTCCAGAGTCTCTCATGGGTCCCTGTACGGCCTCCCATTGCTGCTGTCTTCATCGCCACACTCTGCCATGTGCCACTTTCAGGTCTCCTCACACTGCTGGTGGGTTCCATTTTTTGTCATAGGGTGCTGGCAGATTACGGGCCTCCCATTGCTGCTGCCAGGCACGTAATCTGCCATGGGCCCCCGTACCGACTCCTCATGCTGTGACGTTGCAACAAGGTGGAATTCAACCCTACATATGTTAGACCGCCTTTACGAACAGCGAAAGGCCATCACAGATTTCCTGATGTTAAAAGCGGATAAAGGTACTCCCTGTGTAACTTAGATGTCAGCCATTGGCAGCTCATGCGTGACACCTGCGCTTGCTCAGGCCCTTTGAGGAGGCCACGCTATTCGTGAGTCGGCAGGACTATGGGATGAACGACGTCATTCCTCTGTTGCACGTCCTGGAACAAATGCTGTTAACAATGGCTGGTCAGGGTGCGGTAGACGTGGCGCACAGATCTCAACGCCACATGACCCCTGTGGGGGCAGGACAGGAAGAAGAGGAGGAGGTAGAGGAGGACATTGGTGCTCAGGAATTATTGAGTGAAATGGGTGGTTTTTCCACTCAGCGGACAGGAGTGGAGGAGCAGGAGCATCTGGTAGAGGAGGAGGAGGAGGAGGAGACAGAGGACCCAGACGCACCGTGGCAGTATGCTGTGGAGATGGAGGCAGGGAGTCCCTCGCATTCCTTGGCACAAATGGCCCATAGCATGCTCGGTTGCTTGCGTAGCGACAGCCGAATAATAACCATCAGACAGAGGGATGACTTTTGGCTGTCCACCTTGTTGGACCCTCGCTACCGTTCAAAAATGGTGGCCTTTTTCACACCTGCTGAGAGGGAGGCCAAAATAACGTACTATAAAAACCACCTATGTAGTCAGCTGGTCTCTGCCTGTCTGCGCCAACGTCCATCCTCAGACACTGTGGGCCCTGTGCGCTCGCGTTCCGCTGCCATGGCAGCAGGGGAGGGGTGGGGTGGTAGGAGCAGTGGCAGCTCCACCAGCAGCGGCTGCCTCAGTCTGCAGTCGATGATGAGTAGCTTTCTTCACCAGCGCAGTGAGGAAACTACTAACCAGCCGCAGCAGCATCAGCAGCAGCAGCATCAGGTGGACCTGGAGCAGGACCTCAAACAACAGGCTTAGGCCTACTTGGACAGCACCATGCCAACCGAGGTAGACAATCCCCTTGACTACTGGGCAACGAAACTTGACCTTTGGCCCCAACTAGCTGAATTTGCCCTTGAAAGGCTGTCATGCCCGGCCAGTAGCGTGGCATCGGAGCGCGTGTTTAGTGCGGCAGGAGGTATTGCAACTCCGCGGAGGACACGACTGTCCACCCAAAGTGTGGAGAGACTGACGTTTGTGAAAATGAATCAGGCGTGGATTAGTCTGGATTTCAAACCACCAGTTCCTGACACAACTGACTAAATCCGCCATGAATCATGCCCCAAACATGTGCCACTTTCAGGTCTCCTCACACTGCTGGTGTGTTCCATTTTTTGTCATAGGGTGCTGGCAGATTACGGGCCTCCCATAGCTGCTGCCAGGCCCCTAATCTGCCATGGGCCCCTATACCGCCTCCTCATGCTGCTGCCAAGTCCAGAGTCTCTCATGGGTCCCTGTACGGCCTCCCATTGCTGCTGTCTCCATCGCCACACTCTGCCATGTGCCACTTTCAGGTCTCCTCACACTGCTGGTGTATTCCATTTTTTGTCATAGGGTGCTGGCAGATTACGGGCCTCCCATAGCTGCTGCCAGGCCCCTAATCTGCCATGGGCCCCTATACCACCTCCTCATGCTGCTGCCAGGTCCAGAGTCTCTCATGGGTCCCTGTACGGCCTCCCATTGCTGCTGTCTCCATCGCCACACTCTGCCATGTGCCACTTTCAGGTCTCCTCACACTGCTGGTGGGTTCCATTTTTTGTCATAGGGTGCTGGCAGATTACGGGCCTCCCATAGCTGCTGCCAGGCCCCTAATCTGCCATGGGCCCCCGTACCGACTCCTCATGCTGCTGCCAGGCCCGTAATCTGTCATGGGCCCCTGTTGTCGCTTGTTGGCATATTCCGCTCGTTCAGATGCTCCTTCTCCTGCTACTCCTCTTCACGGATTCCGTCAGCAGTCTTTCTTGGAATCCGTTTCCAAGAGACAACAGTTTGCGAGCACGCACCAGACGGTGCAGAAGCTGAACGTCCTCCTGTCCAAGTTGCTGCTACCAGGCTCGTAATCTGTCATGCGCCCCTGTAACGCCTCCTCATGCTGCTGCCAGGTCCAGAGTGTGTCATGGGCCCCCGTACCGACTCCTCATGCTGCTGCCAGGCCCGTAATCTGTCATGGGCCCCTGTACCGCCTCCCCATGCTGCTGCCAGGTCCAGAGTGTGTCATGGGTCCCTGTACGGCCTCCCATTGCTGCTGCCAGGCCCGTAATCTGCCATGGGCCCCCGTACCGACTCCTCATGCTGCTGCCAGGCCCGTAATCTGCCATGGGCCCCTGTACCGCCTCCTCATGCTGCTGCCAGGTCCAGAGTGTGTCATGGGTCCCTGTACGGCCTCCCATTGCTGCTGTCTCTATCGCCACACTCTGCCATGTGCCACTTTCAGGTCTCCTCACACTGCTGGTGGTTTCCATTTTTGTCATAGGGTGCTGTATGGCCTCCCATTGCTGCTGCCTCCACCGCCACACTGTGGCTCCACACTCTGGTTTTGGCCCCGTGACTGCCCAAATGAGTGAAGTGTGCGGTGATTCTAAGATCGACGGCACTCATCTGCATGTCATACTGACTGACAGTATTATTTCTCTTCCCCAGCAGACTCCAAGGGCATTTAAATTAAAGGTACAGTGTTCAGCACTAATATTAAGTCTCTCTGAAGCCTAGAAACACCCTTTTTTAAGTTAAATTCACAGCGAATATATTCGACTCGAATCAAAATTTTTCCACGAATTCGACGAATCAGTCGAATCGAATTTTTGAATACTTCGCTCATCTCTATTTATAACCACTTTAATATTTTCTCGCTCTACTAATTGTGTATGTTTGTCTAACCATTTGAGAGATTTCTCAGCACTTTCTGTCCTTAAAAGAGGTGAGGGGTAACCTCCCCAATTGTTCATCCAAAACAAAAAAATGTTTTGTCTGGTGTATGTAAGTGCCTGTCTTACACAAATAGCATTTACACAGACATACTCTCCATTTAGAAAGAATTATTAGCATACATTTCCCACGTCTTTCACCTTGAGCTTGCTGTTCAGTGAAGTTACTTTGTTTAAATAAACACATATCTATTTGTATGTAAGATTGATGCTCCCTGCTTCTCATTTTGAGTACATCGAGACATTCTGTACTCTGAATGAAGGTCTATGTAACAGCTTAATATAATCTAGAGAGGATGTGTTGTTTATGCTTTTCTTCCGACTGAGTGCTACATTTGTTTACCATTTCATCTTTTCTATTACTCAACCTATACTTTATGTATGACATACACTGGTGCTTTCTAATGAATATATCTGAAGTGCTACTGAGAACAGTCAGATAATTTATTTTGAGTATCTATTAGCTTCTTTATATGATTCTAAAATTTTCCCTGTAGATAAAAAAACAACAACCAAAATGTTTCTCCTTTGCTTTTATTAGATTTTTTAATGAAATATTTATACATGAAAGGGTCTCAATATTCTGTACCAAGGAAAAAAAAATATTTAGTTCACAATCTCTGTGTTACTGGCCCTAACATAAATTTGAAAATAATTACTCCATGAATGTTTAGCAAAGCCACAAAAATATATCATTACACATTAGTATTACAAGCAAAATGCATTTACAAATTAACTGATTTACATACGGGAACATTTTCTTACTGCTGATCTTCACAAACTGAATTGTGTAATATTCTTCTCTTCTACAGCCACTTTACAGCATCTGAATCTGGAGTTCCCCATTGTCCTATAAAAGTATCGATGACCCAGTTTCCTCTTGTTCAGTACATAGCTGTAGGTGTCTGAGAGCTTACATTTTATTGTCTTGTCTGGGATTGACCCAGTTTACCAACCATTCAAGGAGTATACTTGCAAAATAAAGGCATATTTTAAAGTGGTTGTACACACCCCACACGAAATATGAGCAAAGCATATCCCTCTATAGTGTGCACTTGTCTCAGTCCAGAACACTAAGGGGTTTATTTACTAAAGCTGGAGAGTGCAAAATCAGGCTCACCTCTGCATAGAAACCAATCAGCTTTTAATCTGTTTGTTCAATTAAGCTTTGGCAATACAACCTGGAAACTGATTGGTTTCTATACAGAAGTGAGCCTAATTTTGCTCTTTCCAGCTTTAGTAAATAAACCCCTATGTGTCACTTTTGTCCGCTTCTTCATTCCTCTGCTATCAGCTTGAATCACTTCTGACAGGTTTTCCTGACTCCAAGAGAAAAAGGTGACAGGGATGGGAGCTCCAGCACCTAGCCTGTGCTTGACAGCCTCAGTTCTGTTCTTTTGTGCTGTGTGTGTGTGTGTGGGGGGGTGTCCCTTCCCTCCATTCAGCTCTCTAATTTTCCTCTCGCCAGGTTTAGTAAATAAACCCCTATGTGTCACTTTTGTCCACGTGTTCATTCCTCTGCTATCAGCATGAATCACTTCTGACATGTTTTCCTGACACCAAGAGAAAAAAGGTGACAGGGATGGGAGCTCCAGCACACAGCCTGTGCTTGACAGCCTCAGCTCTGTTCTTTTGTGCTGTGTGGAGGGGGTGTGCCCCTACCCTCCATTCAGCTTTCAGAGCCCTCCTCACTGAGTTCTGTGGTGTGTAATTTCAGCTCTCTTAAAACACAGATTAAAAATAGCGATAGTGATATTATCATTCCAAAAACATGCTATACATGAAGGGAATGAAGTAAGGTCTTCAAGTCCAAGATGAACAGTAATAAAATTAAGGCAAACAAGTAAAGAAAAATAAACTATAAATAATGAAGCAAACATCAGTATACATCATATATATATAAAAGTGTGAAGATAATAATAATATATAATAAATTAACACTGGCTAGAGTAAGGGAGGGTTATAACCCTGTCAGAGTTTTTGTGTGCTGTCCTATTGGGGAGATTTCCCTTCATTTCCTGTCCCATAGCCACATCAAGCAGTGAGAGCAAATCCCTTCAAATTTAGAGAATCTCTTGGGGCCCCCCAGGTCACCATAACTAATTCCCCCATTGAAAGATTTCTCCATGTTACTGTTCTGGGGATAACCCAAAATTCTGGATTTTCTTTTACTTTCACTTGTGATGATAACGGTAAACAGGACATAGAAAGGGTAAATCTCCCTAAAGGGGGTACAGACAGCAATAAAAACCTGACGGGTGTTCTAATTCATCTCCACTATATCCAAAATGAAAAATTTTGCCTTTAGTTATACTTTAATCACTTGATCTCCGGAAGGGTTTACCCCCTTCATGACCAGGCCATTTTGTGCTATTCAGAACTGTGCTACTTTAACTGGCAATTGACCAGTCATGCAGCACTGTACCCAAATTAACTGTATATCATTGTTTTTATACAAATAGAGCTTTCTTTTGTTAGTATTTAATCACCACTGTGTTTTTCATTTTTTTGCTATATAAATTAAAAAATAGTGAAAATTATGAAAAAATTACTGTTATAAATTTTGCAAATAATCTTCCTTCATAAATTTAGGCCAAATGTATTCTGCTACATTTCTTTGATACAAAAACCCAAATCAATGTATATTATTTAGTCTGTGTGAAAGTTATAGAGTCTAGAAACTAGGATATACAGTAGGGCAAAAAAGTATTTAGTCAGCCACCAATTGTGCAAGTTCTCCCACTTAAAAAGATGAGAGAAGCCTGTAATTGGCATCATAGGTAGACCTCAACTATGAGAGACAAAATGAGAAAAAAAATCCAGACAATCACATTGGCTGATTTGGAAAGAATTTATTTGCAAATTATGGTGGAAAATAAGTATTTGGTTACCTACAAACAAGCAAGATTTCTGGCTCTCACAGACCTGTACCTTCTTCTTTAAGAGGCTCCTCTGTTGTACCATCAGTAACACACCACGCTGCCAGGGACTCAGATCCTGCAGTGCCAGATGTGTCCCCCAGTACATGTCCGGGTCCGTCTGAAGTTTGCTAGAGAGCATTTGGATGATCCAGAAGAGGATTGGGAGAATGTCATATGGTCAGATGAAACCAAAATAGAACTGTTTGGTAGAAACAACTTGTCGTGTTTGGAGGAGAGAGAATGCAGAGTTGCATTCAAAGAACACCATACCTACTGTGAAGCATGGGGGTGGCAACATCATGCTTTGGGGCTGTTTCTCCGCAAAGGGACCAGGACGACTGATCCATGTACAGGACAGAATGAATGGGGCCATGTATCGTGAGATTTTGAGTGCAAACCTCATTCCATCAGGAAGGGCATTGAAGATGAAACGTGGCTGGGTCTTCCAACATGACAATGATCACAAACATACCGCCCGGGCAACGAAGGAGTGGCTTTGTAAGAAGCATTTCAAGGTCCTGGAGTGGCCTAGCCAGTCTCCAGATCTCAACCCCATAGAAAACCTTTGGAGGGAGTTGAAAGTCCGTGTTGCCCAGCGACAGCCCCAAAACATCACTGCTCTAGAGGAGATCTGCATGGAGGAATGGGCCAACATTCCAGCAACAGTGTGTGCCAACCTTGTGAAGACTTACAGGAAACGTTTGACCTCTGTCATTGCCAACAAAGGATATATAACAAAGTATTGAGATGAACTTTTGATATTGACCAAATACTTATTTTCCACCATAATTTGCAAATAAATTCTTTCCAAATTAGCCAATGTGATTGTCTGGATTTTTTTTCTCATTTTGTCTCTCATAGTTGAGGTCTACCTATGATGCCAATTACAGGCCTCTCTCATCTTTTTAAGTGGGAGAACTTGCACAATTGGTGGCTGACTAAATACTTTTTTGCCCCACTGTATATACATATATATATTATACTAGTATGTATATTTGAGAATAAATCAATCCTGACATACTGATGGTGATCTCATTTCTTGAGGCCCTAAAATGCCAGGATAGTACAAATACCCCCAAAATGACCCCTTTTTGGAAAGCAGTCAGTCCAGGGTATTTAGTAAGAGGCATGGCAAGTTTTTTGAAGTGGTAATTATTTGTCACAGTTTTTTGGAAAATGAAGGGAATAAATACAGATTTTTTTGGAAATCCATTCATGACAGTTTGTTTACATTGTTATCATGTGATCAATATGATTGGTTATAGCGATCACATGATACCTTGGCCGCTCATAGAGGTCAGGTACCGAGTACCATGATCCATCAGACGAAGCAGTCCTGGGAGTGCACCAATGCGCCTTCAGGGGGCTTGCTAGTGCGCATCTGCAGCTCTCGACATACAGGTACATGACTGCCTGTGCATGCTGCCTGCCTGTAGTAAAATTACTGTGGCTGGTTGGCAAGAGGTTAAAAGCTCAACTCTGGGAAATTTGAAATGTATCCCTTGCGATGGGACTGTGCATATTAAGTCTGGTGTACAGTAGAAGCACTTTAACTTACCAGATTCTCCTCTCTCCTGGCAATGGGGTTCCCCTGCACCTTCAGGGGTTTTGGACCACACTGCATCTCTTGTGACCTGCTTTCCATTTGATTGCATTTTACTTTTTATCAACAAATCTAATTTTTAAAGGTAATGCACTAGGCCCGTGCACCCTCTCTTTGTCTTTTCATATACAGTTCTCTTTGGATTTCCCTGGTCCGTTGAGGGCAGCAAGGCTTGCATTCCTTTCATACACATGTGGGGATATTGACATTGTGGAGTCCATTGTCCAGTGCAGGAGCTCAGGCATTCGGTTGCTTTTTCTTCCTACCAGATTCCAGGGTAGACTGTCCCTCAGCATCATGGACCCTGCATTGGTCTTGATGACGGCAGGACCTTAGACTGCTTGAACATAGGGGAGAAGACGCTGTTGGGACTGGTCTGGTATATTATCAATCTCAAATTGCAGTGATACCCAGAAATTAAATAATACTAATATCTACAGCAATAATTTGGGGTGATACAGAACCAGTCAGTCTAACAGCATTATGGCCATTCCTTCGGTCTAGTGGCTTTAACCCTGTTGCTGTGCAATCTCCAAGCTGAAGCAAGGGGGAAAAACAGTCCCTTATAATATTGCTGTAAATATTACTGATAGGGAGTAGATTACTGCCAATAATCCTCTGGGTAGTCTTTAATACCCAATGCACTGCCTGTTTATGCAAGGCAGAGCATTTACTGTACCAAACAGTAATGCAAGAATCATGGATGGTCTCCACCACACATCTATAAAATGAGATAAGAACTGAAGTACCAAGGTCAGCATAATTCAAAAAGTTAGGCTGTGTTGATAGGTCTTTTTCACTAAGCCGACTTTACTGATACTCCAGGTAAGGTTATCAGCACATTTGCATCTTGAAGAATCATTGCACACTTTCACATTAAGAGACTATATTAATTTGAATTGATTTGTTCACATAACTATGTTGATGGTGTATTTTTAGAAAAAGCACATTGAATGAATTAATATGTATATTTTGAGGTATTTGCACGTTTATTGGGCAACGGTTCTTTGCTTTAACATTTAACCTAAAGGTCAGTACCTTTATAGAAGCAGCAGGTCTATTTCTTAGTATATTTTTTAGTGCATTTTTCATTATCTACTAATAGTATCAGAGTGCGGGTTGTAAGTGATTACAATGGGTTAACCTACATGAAGTAAGGATATTTCAACGGCTATGTGTCAAGCTCCTGTGGTAGTGAGCCCTAGTAGACATGGGTTCCCCGGGGCGTGGAGTCTAAGCCCCAGCCTGCTTCTTCACCAGAGCCCCTGATGGTGGCGATGGACTTGCAGCAAGCTAGAACCAGGTCGCAGCCCCCAGGTATGCCCAGCTGAGGATGCGGAGACAGCTCGCATAAGCAGAGCACAATGGCAGGAGGCAACAGGAAATCCAATAGACAAGCCAAGGTCAAGACGTGTGGAGATTAAGCACAGTCGGTAGACGAAGCTGGGGTCGGTACACAGAGAAGTTGCTCAGGCAAAGTGGGCTAGACTGAGCATGTCTTATATAGACAAGCAAACTAAGAGGCGGGCCAGGAAGTGATGGAAGGGAAGGAAATAAAAGCCAGAGAATAGCAGGCGACGCCCATAGGTAAGCACAGACAAACCACACATGTGAAGGGAATCATGAAAAGCACTGCAGCAAGGAGGTAAGAATGCACAAACAAGAAACTGCATGTTAACTTGTCACACTATGGATATTTTCAGTTTTGTTAATGGGAGGAAATTTAACACAGAGGAGATATTTTCATAACTTTTGGAATGAAACAGATTTAGCAGGATCATTCACATAATAAAAACACACGTTAGATAGACAAATCAGAACTTGGTGGGACATTATCGCATTAGAACAATATATTAAGGATGGTATCACACCTAGGAGCCTCAGGTGGGACGTTGCTCCCAATGATAGATTAGATGAGAAAGAACTAGAGGATGAGTGGTTCAACAAAAGTGAAGAAAGACTACTACAACTCATAATTTCCAGAAGAAAAATAAAATTAAGAATACTAGAGAATAGGATACAAGAGATAAAACAAAATTGGGTCCAGCAGTATAAAATACAGAATATAAGGAAAGAATGCAATATATACAGGAGTATATCACAAGGTGGATAAAGATACACAAAATAAAAAGTATCATAGAGATATTTAGGATTATAAACAAGGATTGATATACAGATGGCAAGAAGAGAAAAAGGGAGGTGAGGTGAATTCCACAAAATCCATAGAAAAGAGACAGATTATACCACAGAATTATAATCTTAATCCAAAAAAACCCATACAAAGAGATAAGGATAATGGGGAGAGACCACATAGAACACTTTATCATACACTAACCAAAAATTATGAAACCCATAAGTATAACATACCGGTACAGGACAGGCACAGTATGAACCTCTGAAACTCCTCCTGTTTCAGAGGTTCATACTGTGCCTGTTCTGTACCGGTATGTTATACTTATGGGTTTCATAATCACACATCACACACACCGTACACTCCACCAAACTGTAGAAACAATCCAACACTAGGAAGAAGGCTCGATGGCCCCCCACCTAGAGAATATAACTAGTACCAATACAACAGGAACATACAAGGAAATGGAAGAACAAATATAGAGGATGTAGAGGGGGCCGGAGGAAAATGAAATTGAGTTCAGGCATATTTAATCTAAGTGGGGTGACGTTTACTGCAGAAGAAAAGCAGGTGTTGGAATTGGGATTAAAATATGCCCCAACCAAAAATATGAATAAGTTGAAGGCATACATGGACCTACATACATTTATTAGGAAATTGAATATCAAAAAATATTTTGCTAATAGAACAGACAAAAAAGAAAGTTTGAAAACTCAATATCAACATAGTGGATTGAGAAATCAATCTCTGTTTAACCCCAAGTCCAGTAATAATCAATGATTAGAGGTGTTTAGGTTATAGAACCCATCAGGGGCTGTAAAAAGGTAAGACAGGGATTGAAGCAGTTAGAAAGAAGGAAAAATATAGTTATTAGACTTGCGGACAAAGGGGGGGGGGGATAGTCATCTTGAATAATGATGAGTATTCAAGGGAACTTGATCGATTAACAACAGATGAGGACACATATGAGAAACTTAAAGGGGACTCTGGAAATAAATTGAAGGCCAAGTTAAAGTTAACAAAATTAGTAAAAAAGGCACAGAAAGAGGAAATCTTGGATAAAAAGGAAGTGAAGTATTTAATACCAGAGGTACACAAAACACCAATAATATACTAGGTCTCTAAAATACATAAAAATTTAGAGACACCCCCCTTCCCCCCGAGTAGACCAATTGTCAATGGAATTGATTAAACTTTCTCCAGAACAGGAGAGTATTTGGATCATTTCCTGCAACCCATAGCCCAGGGATTTTCATCATATATTAAGGATAGTAAAGAACTTATCAATCTACTAAGAAAGAAAAGAATAAATAACAGTTGCATACTAGCCAGTATTGATGTAGAGTTATTATACACCAATATTAAGCAAAAGGATGTTATAGATGCTATAGAATGGGCCCTGAAAGAGAGAACCATGTTAAAAAACAACCACATGGCATTTATGTTAAACACATTAGAAATGGCAATGAAAAGTAACTCTTTCTGGCATAATCATTGCTTCTATGCCAAAAAATGAGGAGTAGCTATGGGGGCTAAGTATGCTCCCAGAGTAGCAAATATATTCATCAGCAAGTGGGAGGATGAAATAATATGCAAAACGCCAAGAAAAGAGGTACTAATCTATAAAAGGTGTATTGATATATATTCCTCATTTGGGAGGGGTCAGAAGAATCACTAAAAAAGTTCCTAACTGAAATCAATATAAACAGGTATGGAATTACATTCTAAGCTATGTATGATACGAAAAAGGTCAACTACTTGGATTTAGAGATATTTACCCAGAATACATTAGCACACATACATATTTTAAGGAGTCAGATAGGAATGGTTATATTCTCATCAACAGAGAACACCTTCCGAAATGGGGGCTATACCAAAAGGCCAATTCATGCGTATTAGTAGAAACTGTGACAAGGAACAGGATTTTGAGGAGCACATTCTGTACGTAATACAATAGACAATATAAACAGATGGAAAAAGCAATAAAAAAACAATGGCCAATTCTTAAAAAAGATCAAACTCTAGCTACGATATTGCCCAAACAAAACAAATTTGATTATAGCAGACTTCCAAATTTGAAAAATAAATTGGTTAAAAATATTCCTGACCCTCCTATGAAGAAGATAACCTTTTTGGACCAAGTGGGTTTTTGTAGGTGTGGAAAATGGTTAACATGTAGAACTTGTAGAATGGATTCAAAGAAACCTGTACAATATCAGTCCAATACCAGTGGGAAAGGATATGAAATAAAAAAAATCATAACATGCAGCAGAACGCATGTCACTTACCTATTGGACAGCAAACGTAGGAAGAACTACCAGAGAACTTAAAACAAGGTTAAGGGAACATGTTAACAACATCAAAAAGGGGTTCCACCAACACAGCTTGTCAAATCATTTTAGGATTTATCATAATAAAGATCCAAAGAAATTAACATTTTGCAGCATAGATAGAGTTGAAAAACATTGGAGAGGAGCCTTTTGTCAAAATGAATCCCAATGTATTTGTCAGCTCTGAACTATGGCACCAAAGGGGTTAAATGTGGATATTGATGTCAATTGCTTTATTTCAAATTTTTAATGATTACAAATAATTAGTAGGTCATGTATGCCAAATGTAGGGCGAATTAAAGCAAACGTTTTAATTGTGTAACTTACTTGTTATAAGTAATTTCACCACTAGGGGGAATAGGTAAGCAGGAGAAAAGAAATCATAGGCTGTTTAACGTAAATAATTTATCCATTTATTTTATATCATTTTATGTAATTTTAATTGGTTTGTATTCTATATAATTTATTTATACTATATAGGCTAACACAGCTTGTCAAATCATTTTAGAGTTAGGATTTCTCAGATGGATACAGGATAAAAATCACTTTGGTTATATGTACACCCAATTTGCAGCATTAAGATAGAGGATTGAGGAAGAGGAAATGATATCATAGGGTGTAGTGGGCGGAGTAGGTGGAGATTCTGTATATATGAGCCTTTAGTCACCATGGACTCTAGCCTTTGAGAACATCCAAAGGGAGAGGCAAAAAGTGTCAGGAGGGAGCTGCTGGTGACATCACTCCCAGCCAGTGGAACGCACGCCGTTGTGCTACTTCTGGTCCGGCGTTTGTATGCTTTCTATCTGTTATCACGTGAGCAGAACACGATTTTTATTTAACTTTTAATAAACGGTATTTCACTATATGGGCCCCTTTAGCTCTCTATATACCTTATTATGAGGAGTTCATATTCATGAATGGGAAACTGACAACTGAGGATTAGAATAAGGATCGGGCCCACAGGAGGACTACAAATCCCAGATGAGCTTATATAACACACAAGCTTGATAGACTTGTTCTCATAAGAGTCCAACACAGGGGCGGACTGACCATTTGGAAACTCGGGCACTGCCCGAGGGCCCGGGGTCAGTAGGGGGCCCCATGAGATGCCCCTGGTACCTTTTTCATAGGCTTTTTTGAGTTTGGGCAAGGACACAGGGGCCCCATGAGTTGTCAGTCCGCCCCTGGTCCAACAGAAGCTGGTGAGTAAGTGGAACCACCGGAGGGGAGCACTAAGGATTTGTTGCACTTTATGAAGAATCACTCCATGTTTGCACCTTGAAGAATCATTGCACACTTGCAGATTAGGAGACCATATTAATTTACATTTATGAATTGTTTGTTCACATAACTATGTTGATGGTGGATTTTTAGAGAAAGCACATTGCATGAATTTATTAATATGTACATTTTGAGGTATTTGCACATTTATGGGGCAGCGCTACTTTGCTTTAACATTTAAGGTTATCAGAGATGTCGACTAAAATTTAAAGCAAGGGACCTTTTCAATAGCGTCATCCTTGATGTAGAGAGCAAATGGTGCCACAATCCTCTTTTTCATCTTTTTCTTCTTTAACGGAGAGATTGTTAACTTTGCATCAGACTTCCAGCTGCTCCACTTCCTGCCTGTAGAGACGAGGCTCTGTAGCTTACACATGTATTTGCAAATGTGTGCTAACTAAACCCCTGTTTTTAATGCATACTGTTAGACAGGTTAATGGGGCTAAAGTGGTTCAGACAAAACACTGCTGAGCATTTTGGGATAGAAAAAAATGTAATGGTTTTAAGGCATGATGTGGAAGTTGCCTGAGAAAAGGGGGTTGTTAAAGATGCTTGTCAACACCCCTGGAAGCTGGTTTGCAAATTCCTTAAGGGCCTGGATTTTATCAGGACATGCAGCCTTTTGGGAATTAACTTTTTGCAGGTACCTTCACACCTCTGCTACGGTCACCCTGAGGGGAAGCCTACCTGGTGGAAGAGTGGGTTTAGAGCAAGGTTAAAGTTTAGAATTCTCAAAATGAGCATAAAAAAGTGTTCAAAGCATCCGGAATAGAACAATTCCTCAGGCATTCTGCATCTCTGCTGTGAGAGCAAAATTAATTTTGCACTCCTTACACTCTCAAAGAAGTCCCTCCTTGCTGCTCTGAGTTGAAACGCGTCACTGAGTTGAGTGCAGAGTTTATGGGCTTTAAACAGAGAGCAAACCACAGCATTAATCCAGGTTGTATGGTTAGGAGAGATAATAATTGTTCTAGATGCAGTAATATCCTCCTCACACTTGCTGATATAGTCCATAACAGATGAAGCATATTCCTTCAGCGTCACACCTTTGACACTTGTAGCTGCCTCTATAAAGACCTGCCGGTTAGTACAATCAAAACTGTCCTTTAGCACAGAAGCAGCAGCACTAGGGCACACTAAGTCTTTTTTGTTGGTTTAGCAACCTTCAGCAAGGGGCTGGGGGCAGGGACCAACCTACCTGCTATATTTGTATTTTTCTTCATGCATTCCTCAGATTTACACAGCTCTGCCTTAGTCCCCAACAGTTCTGTCTGATAGGTTAGTAGACCTTATTTTTTTCTACTGAAGTTTAGTATCATTTACAGGTCTTGTCTCTTCCATAACCTATGACTAGGCAGTGCACGGAAAAAGCAGCAGTGGGATTAGCTCATCTCTCCATCACTGTTACCGCCATCATTTTTCTCGCACTATAGCATAACTGAATGGCTTCTTGTGGTACTTCTATCTCTCCCAGTCTAAGCTCTGTTGTACAGGGACTGCAAACAGTTGATATTTAGCCAAATTCGGGTGTTTACACTGCTTCAATTTAAAAAATGACATATACAGATTTATTAGTGAATACAGAGATGCATTAATTTGTGTATTTGCCAACTGTCCTGATTTACATTTCCTTCTCCCGATATCTCAGTGAGAAGTACTGTCATTTATATTGCCTAGCTCTGCCCTATTACCATAACATGTTGCCTAGCTCTGCCCTATTATAATAACAGATAACTCACATGTGCAGACCATGTCAGCAATCACATGTAAATAAGCAGCATTCATCTGTAAATAGCAAAGGCATTCATATGTAAATAGCGGCAGCATTCATATGTATTATATGGATGAGCAGAGGAGGCATGTAGAGTTAAGGTGGAGGGGAAGTTGGAGTGGAGAGGATGGGGTAGGTGCAGAGGTTAGCAGGGAAATTTAGGATGCAAAGGTGTACTGACTTGGCGGATAAAGATGTAGGTCATATATAGGGCAGCCCATTAATTTCAATGGGCTGCTCTATGTGCTAGAAATGCAGAAAAAAGTCCCTGATCCTTTCTCAAAATCTCACCGAGCCGCACAGTGCCACAGCACAATGAATTATGGTGCATGTGAAAACGCACGTCAGCAGATGCGTGAGGGTGCCATTAACAATTAATAGCACTGCTGTGTGTCTGCTAAAGGGCAGCATGTTTCTGTGGTGTCAGGAAAGCGATTTTGGACGTGTTCCTGACATGCACAAATGTGAACATAGGCTAAATGTCTCAATTACATAGATGGTCAGGGTGTATATTCTCATTATATTGGAGCATGGTGTTGTAGGTGTGAATGTTCCCCTTACATTGGTGGTCAGTGTGAATACTCCCATTACATTAGTGGTCAGTGTAGACCCCCTTTACATTGGTGGCCAGTGTAGAAACTCCTCTTTAAATTGGTAGTTGGTAAAAAATGGTGACTTGCATTTCTAGTCAGTGTCGAATCCTCCCTTACAATGGTGGTCCATGTAGAAGCCCCCTTAAACTGGTGGTCAGTGTAAATTCCCCCTTACATGGCTGGTTAGTATAGAAATGTATTAGTTGTTGTTGTAAAATTCCCCATTACATTTGTTGTCAGTGTAAATTCTTTATTACATAGGTGGTCAGTGCAAATTCCACATTACGATGGGGGACAGTGTACATTTCCCTTTACATTGGTGGTAAGTGCAGAATTGCCCTTATGCTGGTGGTCAGTGTAAATCCCCCCTTACATTGGTCATCAATGTCAATCCCTATTAATATCACCCCCTAACATTGGTGGTCAGTGTAGACATGTCACCTCCCATCCAGCACTGCCACTGATCCTATCAACCCCAAGCACTGCCATTGATCCTATCCACCCCAAGCACTCCCAAGCAGTGAGCAGTAATGATGTTCAGTAACTTCTAGCAACCAATCAGTGAGCAGTAATGATGTGCAATAACCTCTAGCAGCCAATCAGTGAGTGGTAGTGATGTGCCATAACCTCTAGCAATCAATCAGTGACCAGTAATGATGTGCAGTAACCTCTAGCAGCCAGTCAGTGAGTGGTAAGGATGTGCAGTAACACCTAGCAACCAGTCAGTGAGTGGTAAGGATGTGCAGTAACCTCTAGCAACAAATGCATAGTAATGATGTGCAGTAACCTCTAGCAACCAACCAGCAAGCAAAAATCATGTGCTGTAACCTCTAGCAACTAATCAGTGAGCGGCAATGATATGCTGTGACCTCCAGCAACCAATCGCAATTGCTTTCTGATCTGCTACAGTAAACTGATTTTGAGTCTAGCTGCTATTTATTGTATGCCTCAGAGCAGTTGGAGAGCAAAATTGCAAGGAGGGGGGTAAGTAATGTTTGCCCAGGGTCCAATCAATATTAAAGACGGCCCTGGCTATGCCCTCTGAAAGCCACAGAGGGTATAATTCCTGTGGTTATCAATTGAGAGTGGTAAAAGTATGGCTCAACCAAGAGGTTTTACTGCCCCCAGCTGCCATTGTGAACAGGTTTTTTGGGACTTTTGTATAATGTGTATGCTGTAATCTAAACAATATCTGTGCTTTGCATTTTGTTTTTACCATGTTTCTATGTTAAAGCCTAACTCCAGCTTACGTGCCCCCCCCCCCATTAAGCAACACTACTCACCCTCTCTCTGATTTAGTACTGTCCTATGCATCCTCCTCTGAAACTGGTAGCTTCTCTACTTCTTAGCTAAAGAACACCCAGCATCATTCAACCACTTCATGTGAGCCCAGGATGTCAATGGCAAACCCTTGGCCTGCTCCATTGTGCATCCTGGGCCCACAGTAAAATTCTGAATAGACCCAGAATTAGGCTTATCATATTTTATCTAAACAAAAAAGTCTTAAAAAATGTACCTTTCATTTGCAATAGTTTTTTTTTTTAAGGAAAATATACAAAACATAGTGGAGTTATCACAAAAGTCCAATATTCTCTAACAAAAGAGGGATGCATTATATAAAATTAAAAAAATGGAGAGAATGCAGGAAGATAGCTTCCTTTTAATGTGTAATGATATGGTATACGCTATTCCTTTACTTTCCATAAAACTTACAAAATAATTGAAATGGAACGAGATTGGGAGAAGCTGCCTTAAATATCCCATTATCTCAAACTTGTGGGATTAAAAGCAGAAGTGACATACATTAGTGGTTGAAATTAAAGAATGATGACATTTTAATTACCATGACATTAACATCAAAGAGTAATGTAGTATGTTGAGGGAGGTCATTACTTTCAGCTGCTGAGGCTTAGTAAAGGTTTTCATTTTTAAAACATAATGTATGTTGGGTTACATTCTAGAAGGTTAAAGCATATTTACAATAAAGAACAAAAATTAACAGTATGGCAGCTTACTGTTTCTTAGATGTGGTGGCTGCATTAGTTTTCTTTTTTACACAATTTTATATTATTTTAGCCTGGCAATCCTGCCATTAATACACTTACTGTATTAGGGGGACAGGCATACTAACTGGAAAAACAAATCACCCAGATTATGGGCTCATCAGATCACCTTAAAGTGTAAGTTCACCTTTTTTTTAGAAAAAAATTAAAAGGTAGACTAACACCCTAAACCCTTAAGACTCAATGCAGTGAGTGGTCAATAAGGAACACGTTCGTCAAGCCAAAGGGATCATTCTCATAGACGATATCCCTTGAAAGAAAAGCTGTTGCCCACAATAGCAGGTGTCATCCAGTGACCCAAATTATATGTTTATAGCAACAAAAGGTTTGTAAGTTTAAATGATCTCCTTTGCTATATCTGAAAAATGTGCACTACTGGCCCAATTATGTCCAAAGGAAGAAAAATACAATGTCTGATGCCCATCTCCTTCAAGTAAAGCATATCTCAATGTATGGCAGTCAACATAATGGGAGAAAACCTCAAAAGCACTAGAAAGGTGTCATACAGGCAAATATACATTAACCACAACAGTTACCCTGTATATAAGACTGACTGTTGTCACAGGCGCCCAGGTGTTGTACTGTCCATATCCTCCATAGTGAGATCACAGCATACGTATTGGATAAGAAGTGTGGAGAACATTCATCTTGAGTCCAGGTGATGGCTGGAGAGACTGAACAAACAAATGGCCAAGCCTGACTGGTTTCATCGGACTTGGCCAACTGTGTCAGAGGAAGGCTGAGTCTGACATTCCAGTAAGGTTTGGGCATTGGTTTGTTCTCCCCAGAAACAATTCAGTACTGTCCGTTATACTTTTTTTATTTGCACTAACATACAATTTTGAGGATAAGCTTTTGGGGAGTGTCCCCTTCTTCAAGGTCCAAGCAGTACTGTTACAAAGTTTTAGCAGAATGTTAGAAGATATGCGAGGATTGGAAAAAAAAAAAACACAGATCAACAGTGATATTTTTTTTCTCTCAAGATGCAAAAAGAGGAATCTCATACCACAAGGCCTCCGGATTAAAAATCCTTGTGTAAATACAATCAACTCTCCTTATGCAGAAGGAATTTGCAGATGCACCAGCGAGAGATTAAGGAATAATCTTATACACAAACTGTATGGAAAAAGGGTAACTATCAGGACACAAAAGCAGTCTTTGTTTGAAGCCCTAACATCATTGTACCCTACCAACATTAACCAAATCAAGAATGAATTGGAAACTCTACAAAGACAAAAACAAAAACTTGCAATGAATGAGAAGCAAAAAAAACTTCAGAAGCTACACCAAGAGCAGACTTTTTGGATACAACCTAAACATAAAAGCAACCCAACATCTATACCTCCTACTATAGCTATCAGTGACCTGGAATCCAATCCGGAATCCCAAGGTATCCCTTGTGTAAGTGCTGACCTGACTGAAAATGTGGATATAACAGAGGAATTTGGAATCATCAACTTGTCAAATCATAAACTTTCACAACCAGAATTAACCATCCTCTCCAAAGGCCTTACATTCTGCTCAACCACCAAATTGGATCATTTACAAGTATTGTCAGATATGGAGGATTTCTTCAGGAGACTAAGGCTCAAAGAATATTTCCACAGTAATGAAAGGAATCCTAGGACAATGGAGTGCTACACAAAGAAAAAGAACAGCTGCTTCACACCCCCACAAGGACGCAACCCCAAACTGGACACCTATATTGATAGCTTCAGACTGCGAGCTACATCCCTGATATCTACCCAGCAAAAGAAAATTCTGTACAATCTTTCACCACTAGAGCGAAGGGCTATACACGATTTGCGCAATAATCAGGCCATCACCATCAAACCAGTGGATAAAGAGGGAGCAGTTATTGTGATGGATACAAACAAATACATACAAGAAGGCCAGAGGCAGCTGGAGAATGCCATCTACTATAAAAAACTGGATTATGATCCGACCCAGGACTTTACAAAACTATTAAAAGGTCTCGTTAAAACACTTCCAGCCCACCTACATTCAGAACTTATAAATGCGATTCCGGATCATCCAGAAATCGGGGACTTCTACATGCTGCCCAAAATCCACAAGCCAGGAAATCCAGGCAGACCCATCATAACAGGTATGAATACATTCACCGAACAAATCTCAGGCTTTGTAGAAAGATTTTTAAAACCGTTAGTCAAGAATACTGCTAGTTTCCTGCAAGACACCACTGACTTTCTGAACAAGATCAACAACATACAGCAATTACCATCTAATACACTTCCAGTGACTATGGATGTAGTATCCCTGTATAGTAATATCCCTCACAAGGATGGATTAGCTACATGTCACAGATCCTTATCATCCTCACCAAACCATAAATACACTGCTGAGGATGTTACACAGCTCATTGAATTCATACTTACACACAACTACTTTACCTTCAATAAAGACATCTATCTTCAATGTATGGGTACTGCGATGGGAAGTAAAATGGCACCCCAATATGCCAATTTATTTATGGCTGACCTGGAGGAAAAATTCCTGAACAGCATGGAACAAAAACCATACAGATTTTATTGCTATATTGATGATATTTTCATCATATGGACAGAAGGTGAAGAACACCTAAAACAATTTTACTCATTGATCAACACTTTTCATCCATCAATCAAACTAAAAATGGAATACTCAAACACACACGTCAACTTCCTAGACACCACAGTATACATCAGGGATGATACGCTTCACACCTCAATATACAGGAAACCCACTGACAGATGCAACTGCCTCCACAGTTCCAGCTTCCACCCCCAACACACAAAACGTGCCATCATACACAGTCAGGCCATTAGATACCACCGAATATGTTCTGACCCAAGAGACAGAGATAAACATCTCGAGACACTAGCAGACTCCTTCCATAAGAGAGGTTACAAGGACACAACTATCAACACCGGCATAAACACAGCCTTGAGAACCCGAAGAGAAAATCTACTTCAGTACAAAGAGAAAAAAACAAACAACCGTGTACCTCTAGTAACCACATACAACCCAGCACTAGAAGGGATAAGAAAAATAATCAAAGATTTACAACCCATCATAACAGAGGATGGAACTGTGAAAGAAATATTCCAGCAACCACCAATACTGGCCTTCAGACAACCCCCCAACCTCAGAAATAAACTAATCAGTAGGAAACTTCCTTGTGATTAAAATGTCACAAATAATGGAAGCAAACCTGCAATAAGAACTGCTGCAAACTGTGCAACCAAATCAATCCATCAAAAAGTGTCAGATACTCAAAAGGGATCTTCAATATCTTCAGATCATGCAGCTGCACCTCCAGTAATGTTGTGTACCTTATCCAGTGCAGAAAATGCAGCAAAGGATCTTATGTTGGCGAAACAGGACAGAAGTTGCAAACAAGGATGAATTTGCACAGACATACCATCAAGGAACATAAAGAAGGTGACCTTTGCACACCTGTGGGACACCATTTCGCACAACCGGACCACATTATGGAAGACCTCAATGTTTTGGTTCTTAAAGGAAATTTCAAATCCATTCAGGAAAGAAAAACTTTTGAACTAAGAATGATAATTCTATTTGACACAAGAGATAACGGCCTTAATTTGGACATGGGATTCCTCACTCATTATCCAACATATTTCTGACTCCATCTGTGAGTGCTGCCCCCCCCCAGTTTTTTTGCTTTTGCTTTGCTGTTCTTATCTCTAGGCTAACCTCAGGCTTGTGTTTCTTTCTGCCCTTTTTTTTTTCTCAATCCCCACATATCTTCTAAAATTCTGCTAAAACTTTGTAACAGTACTGCTTGGACCTTGAAGAAGGGGACACTCCTCGAAAGCTTGTCCTCAAAATTGTATGTTAGTGCAAATAAAAAAAGTATCACGTCAGTACTCAATTGTTTCTGTCGCAAGTGCACTAATACGGCTACAATCACCTTCTCTCCAGAACAAATACATTTCTTTTGCACTTGTTGAACAGATGTAATCAAGCACTTTTAACTGTATGGTGGCCGCCTGTATGGTGGTGCACACAGGAACCGAAAAGGGCAACACTCATCTGAGGAGTTATCTACAGGTGCAGAACAGGACCTGAAGCCATTTTTTACCCATTTCATTCACAGTTATGCAACAGGGAGTTAGTGTCTGTGTGCAGATGGCAACCATTTTGTTGAAGTCTACTGGAGCCTGACAAGCCAATGCTGTCTGTCTCGCATGAATTTATTCAAATGCTGATCCCACTGACACAAAATTGGGGGACATTCAAGTGGTCACTTTTAACTGCATATTTAACATAACAAAAGAGAAAATATAAGATACATTTATTGTTAGAGTTTACATATTTCCTGACTTGGCTAACAGTTTATTAGGTTTTATATAGAACTACTGTAGGTAATATGGGGCCATAGTATTGACTGCAAAGTTAGTATGTTGTCAGCTTTAATGTACTGTAGATAGTTCCCAGCATGGGACTTTTAGCAGGAAAACAAATTAAAGCCTAAGTAAACACAGGCACTGAAATCTCATAATACTGTAAGGTTTAAATGCTTCAATACTGTGCACTTTTACCCCCCTTCCTGCCCAGACCAATTTTCAGCTTTCAATGCTGTTGCACTTTGAATGACAGTCATGCACTGTAAACTGTACCCAAATTTTCTAGGCACTAGATACTTTATTTGGTACTCCGTGCTAGTGCCAAGAAAATATCCCCCACACTATTACACCACCACCACCAGCATGAACCATTGATACAAGGCAGGATAGACTCATGCTTTCATGCTGTTTACGCCAAATTCTGATCCTACCATCTGAATGTTGCAGCAACCAGTCTGGCCATTCTCCTCTGACCTCTGACATCAACAAGGCATTTTTGTCAACACAACTGCTGCTCACTGGTTATTTCTCTTTTTTGGACCATTTGGAGATGATTGTGCGTTAAAATCCCGGTAGATGAGCAGTTTTTGAAATACTCAGACCAGCCAGTCTGGTACCAACAACCATGCCACATTCAAAGTCACCTAAATCCCCTTTCTTCCCCATTCTAATGCCCCATTCTGAAGCAGTTTGAACTTCAGCAAGTTGTGTTCACCATATCTACATGACAAAATGCATTGAGTTGCTGCTAGGTGATTGGCTGATTAGCTATTTGTGCTACCAAGCAGCTGAACAGGTGTACTTAATAAAGTGGCCGATAGTGTATATTATTTAAATGAGGAGGTTTGGAAACATTTTGACAGGTTAAAGTTCGGCTATAATAAAATTCTGTGAATTTTTTTAAATTATTAATTTTAGATTTTTAAAAAAGATACATAAGCAAAAGTGCAAGGAAACATATATTAGGAGGCCGCAATCAGGTAAATACATTGTAAAACCATTAGGTGAATCCATACAGGAACACAAATGTTCATGCACACATGACAACAAAATGCATCCATGTACTAGAGAGTTCATTCTTTAGGCCAAATAATTGGCTAGGGAGTAGCAACCAAGGGCTCTTTCCTATTTTCTAATCTGAACCCTAACAGTAAACTGCCAGCCCCACCAAGAGATGCGGAGGACATCTTACCAGGGGACCCATCCACCATCCCAAGGGGTTGGAGAGTAGTTCATAAATCAAGAAAGATACAAGAGAGGACTGAAAGGATAATCAAAGTCAGAATAATTCAATGTTTAACAGTATGCTTGCAATGATTGTAAGCATAATAGTGTACTTGTTAAAAAAAAAACAATCAAGTCCTGTCTGTGATACTTTTTTTAGTTTGCACAGTAACATCCAAATTTTATCGGGACAAGCTTTTGGGGAGTATACTCTTGTCCACTGAAGTGCTCCTTTGCCTACTGGCTCAGGGGGTGCATGTCTACTCACTCAGTCCTTCTCCTTTGCTGCTAGTGGGTCAGGGACTTCTACCAGGGCCTCTAGCTGGACCACTCCTTCCCTGCTACACAGGTGGTCCTCACTCTGGGGGCCGGTGAAGTCCTCAGCTTTCCACCCTCCAAGGTCCTCTGCCTGTAGCTGAGCCCCTTCCCATCTGGGCTACCTCCCAGGCTCCTGCTCTCCAGCCTTACTTCTCCATCTTCCACCCGAAGTCTCCTGCTGCTGAGCAGGCTTGGTCATTCTTAAGGGCTGTCCTGGTCCCTTGGCAAGCCACCTGTTGGGGATTGGCCAGGATCCCTTGAGAGTGCAGACTAGCCCAAGTTACCACCAAACACACTTCTAGTCACTATGCATATAGAATCTCTGTGCAGTAGCATCCCTCACAAGGATAGGATTAGAGATGAGCGAATTATTCAAAAATTCGATTCGGCTGATTCGCCGAATTGGAGGAAGAAATTCGATTCGATGCGAATTTATTCGCTGCGAATTTAACTTATAAAAAGGGTTACTAGGCTTCAGAGAGCCTTTATATTAGTGCAGAGAAGGAGCATTTACAGCGGTTGAAACATTGTATCTATTTGTTTCCATTTATGGAAACAAATAGATACAATGTTTCAACCACTGTAAATGTGAATGTCAAAGAACTGTCAGAAATCTAGGAGCTCTGCAGATACACTTTTTGCCGGCTTGGAATTCTTCTTATTTTCATCCTACTTCTTCTTCTTCTCTTCTTCTTCTTCTTCATCCTCATCCTCATCCTCATCCTCAGAAGAAGAAGAAGAATGAAAAGAAGAAGAAGAAGAATGAAAAGAAGAATGAAAAGAAGAAGAAGAATGAAAAGAAGAAGAATGAAAAGAAGAATGAGAAGAATGAAAATATTCTTCTTCTTCTTCTTTTCATTCTTCTTTTCATTCTTCTTCTTCTTTTCATTCTTCTTCTTCTTCTTTTCATTCTTCTTTTCATTCTTCTCATTCTTCTTTTCATTCTTCTCATTCTTCTTCTCATTCTTCTTTTCATTCTTCTTCTCATTCTTCTTTTCATTCTTCTTCTTCTTTTCATTCTTCTCATTCTTCTTTTCATTCTTCTTCTCATTCTTCTTTTCATTCTTCTTCTTTTCATTCTTCTTTTCATTCTTCTTCTTCTTTTCATTCTTCTTTTCATTCTTCTCATTCTTCTTTTCATTCTTCTCATTCTTCTTCTCATTCTTCTTTTCATTCTTCTTCTCATTCTTCTTTTCATTCTTCTTCTTCTTTTCATTCTTCTTTTCATTCTTCTCATTCTTCTTTTCATTCTTGTTTTCATTCTTCTTCTCATTCTTCTTTTCATGAAGAAGAAAAGAAGAATGAGAAGAATGAAAAGAAGAATGAAAAGAAGAAGAAGAAGAATGAGAAGAAGAAGGAAAAGAAGAAGGAAAAGAAGAATGAAAAGAAGAATGAGAAGAAGAAAAAGAAGAAGGAAAAGAAGAATGAAAAAAAGAAGAAGAAGAATGAAAAGAAGAAGAAGAATGAAAAGAAGAATGAAAAGAAGAAGAAGAATGAAAAGAAGAAGAAGAAGAATGAAAAGAAGAATGAAAAGAAGAAGAAGAATGAAAAGAAGAAGAAGAAGAATGAAAAGAAAAAGAAGAGGAATGAAAAGAAGAATGAAAAGAAGAAGAAGAAGAATGAAAAAAAGAAGAAGAAGAATGAAAAGAAGAATGAGAAGAATGAAAAGAAGAAGAAGAATGAAAAGAAGAATGAAAAGAAGAAGAAGAATGAAAAGAAGAAGAAGAATGAAAAGAAGAATGAAAAGAAGAATGAGAAGAATGAAAAGATTCTTCTTCTTTTCATTCTTCTTTTCATTCTTCTTCTTCTTTTCATTCTTCTTCTTCTTCTTTTCATTCTTCTTTTCATTCTTCTCATTCTTCTTTTCATTCTTCTCATTCTTCTTCTCATTCTTCTTTTCATTCTTCTTCTCATTCTTCTTCTTCTTTTCATTCTTCTTTTCATTCTTCTTTTCATTCTTCTCATTCTTCTTTTCATTCTTCTTCTCATTCTTCTTTTCATTCTTCTTCTTCTTTTCATTCTTCTTTTCATTCTTCTTCTCATTCTTCTTTTCATGAAGAAGAAAAGAAGAATGAGAAGAATGAAAAGAAGAATGAAAAGAAGAAGAAGAAGAATGAAAAGAAGAATGAGAAGAAGAATGAAAAGAAGAATGAAAAGAAGAATGAGAAGAATGAAAAGAAGAATGAAAAGAAGAAGAAGAAGAATGAAAAGAAGAAGAAGAATGAAAAGAAGAATGAAAAGAAGAAGAAGAAGAAGAATGAAAAGAAGAAGAAGAATGAAGAATGAAAAGAAGAATGAAAAGAAGAAGAAGAATGAAAAGAAGAAGAAGAAGGAAAAGAAGAATGAAAAGAAGAAGAAGAATGAAAAGAAGAATGAGAAGAATGAAAAGATTCTTCTTCTTCTTCTTTTCATTCTTCTTTTCATTCTTCTTCTTCTTTTCATTCTTCTTCTTCTTCTTTTCATTCTTCTTTTCATTCTTCTCATTCTTCTTTTCATTCTTCTCATTCTTCTTCTCATTCTTCTTTTCATTCTTCTTCTTCTTTTCATTCTTCTTCTCATTCTTCTTTTCATGAAGAACAAAAGAATGAAAAGAAGAATGAAAAGAAGAAGAATGAAAAGAAGAATGAGAAGAAGAATGAAAAGAAGTATGAAAAGAAGAATGAGAAGAATGAAAAGAAGAATGAGAAGAATGAAAAGAAGAATGAGAAGAAGAAGAAGAAGAATGAAAAGAAGAAGAAGAATGAAAAGAAGAATGAAAAGAAGAAGAAGAATGAAAAGAAGAAGAAGAAGAAGAATGAAAAAAAGAATGAAAAGAAGAAGAAGAATGAAAAGAAGAAGAAGAAGAATGAAGAGAAGAATGAGAAGAATGAAAAGAAGAAGAAGAAGAATGAAAAGAAGAATGAAAAGAAGAAGAAGAATGAAAAGAAGAAGAAGAATGAAAAGAAGAATGAAAAGAAGAAGAAGAATGAAAAGAAGAAGAAGAATGAAAAGAAGAATGAAAAGAAGAATGAGAAGAATGAAAAGATTCTTCTTCTTCTTCTTTTCATTCTTCTTTTCATTCTTCTTCTTCTTTTCATTCTTCTTCTTCTTTTCATTCTTCTCATTCTTCTTTTCATTCTTCTCATTCTTCTTCTCATTCTTCTTTTCATTCTTCTTCTCATTCTTCTTTTCATTCTTCTTCTTCTTTTCATTCTTCTTTTCATTCTTCTCATTCTTCTTTTCATTCTTCTTCTCATTCTTCTTTTCATTCTTCTTCTGTTCATTCTTCTTTTCATTCTTCTTCTTCTTTTCATTCTTCTCATTCTTCTTCTCATTCTTCTTTTCATTCTTCTTCTCATTCTTCTTTTCATTCTTCTTCTTCTTTTCATTCTTTTTTTCATTCTTCTCATTCTTCTTTTCATTCTTCTTTTCATTCTTCTTCTCATTCTTCTTTTCATGAAGAAGAAAAGAAGAATGAGAAGAATGAAAAGAAGAATGAAAAGAAGAAGAAGAATGAAAAGAAGAATGAGAAGAAGAATGAAAAGAAGAATGAGAAGAATGAAAAGAAGAATGAAAAGAAGAAGTATTCCAGTACAGCAAAAAGTGTATCTGCAGAGAGCTCCGCTATTTCTGACAGTTCTCTGACAGTTCCTTCACATTTACAGCGGTTGAAACATTGTATCTGTTTCCGAATAAAAACATCTGTATCCTAAATGGAAACAAATAGATACAATGTTTCAACCGCTGTACATGTGAAGGAACTGTCAGAGAACTGTCAGAAATAGCGGAGCTCTCTGCAGGGACACTTTTGCCGGCTGATCGGAAAAAATCCGATTCGCGCACCCGAAGTATGCTAATATTCGGATTCGCCGCGAATCGAATTTTTCCTGAAATTCGAAACGAATTCCACTTCGCCTGGTTCGATTCGCTCATCTCTAGATAGGATCACTGCATGTTACACAGCTCATTTTATTAATTTTTACACACAACTGCTTCACATTCAATAATGACATCTATCTTCAGTGTATCCTATACTGCATCCTGGTCACCGCCATACTTACCTGCTGCTGCACCCATGATCCTGTACCTGGCCTGCATCCTGGTCACCAACATACTTACCTGCTGCTGCACCCACGGTCCTGTACCTGGCCTGCATCATGGTCACCGCCATACCTGCCTGCTGCCGCATCCACGCTCCTGTGTCCGTTCCCAGTCTGCATCCTGATTGCTGCCATACCTGCCTGCTGCTGCTCCTACATTCCTGCATCCACACCTGGCCTGCATCCGGATCTCCTGGGTTTTCACCTACCTGCCATCAGCTCCAGACCAACCCAGCACTCATGCCACCCCTGGCTCTGCACCCACTGTTCCCACTATCAGGGGCTCTGAGCGGGAGTAGTAAGAGGACGCCTCCTCTCCACTTCAGGCTCCCCAACCAGGTACGTGACAGGTACAGTAAATATCTCCTAAATGTGATACACTATATTGCCAAAAGCATTGGGACACCCCTCCAAATCATTGGATTCAGGTGTTCCAATCACCTCCATGGCCACAGGTGTATAAAATCAAGCACCTAGGCATGCATACTGCTTCTATAAACATTTGTAAAAGAATGGGTCGCTCTTAAAAGCTCAGTGAATTCAAGTGTGGTACTGTTATAGGTTGCCACCTGTGCAATAAGTCCATCCGTGAAATGTCCTTGCTACTAAATATTCCACGGCCAACTGTTAGTGGTATTATAAGTGGAAGCAACTGGGAACAACAACAACTCAGCCATGAAGTGATGAGCCACGTAAAATGAGAGAGTGGGGTCAGCGCATGCTGAAGCGCATAGTGCGCAGAAATCACCAACTGTCTGCAGAGTCAATAGCTAAAAACCTCCAAACTTCATGTGGCCTTCAGATTAGCACAGCAACAGTGTATAGAGAGCTTTGTGGAATGGGTTACTCTGGTCAAGCAGCTGCATCCAAGCCTTATTATCACCAAGTGCAATGCAAAGCGGCAGAAGCAGTGGTGTAAAGCACGCCGCCACTGGACTCTAGAGCAGTGGAAAGGTGTTCACTGGAGTGACAAATCACGCTTCCCTGTATGGAAACCCGATGGACATGTCTGGGTTTGGCGGTTGCCAGGAGAAATATACTTGCCTGTTTGCATTGTGCCAAGTGTAAAGGTTTGGTGGACGGCCCCTTCCTGTTCCAACATGACTGCGCACCAGTGAACAAAGCAAGGTCCATAAAGACATAGATGAGCGAGTTTGGGGTGGAGGAACTTGACTGGCCTGCGCAGAGTCCTAATCTCAACCCGATAGAACACCTTTGGTATGAATTAGAGCGTAGACTATGAGACAGGCCTTCTCGTCTGTGCCTTGAATGGAATTTGACTCTCATCCCTCTCAAAGACACTGACCCCCGTCAGTCCCAGGCTTGATCAGTGACTGTCCTCAGGCCTGGAGTTCACTTTGAGACACAGGAAACGCAGACACAAGGTGGTATCTCAGAATGAACTGAATTTATTCTTCCGTGTTTCAGCTTATATAAGAAACTTCAAACAATGCATAAAATATAGAAGCCAATCAAATATCAGATATGCATAAACCAATCAAGTTTTACATGCGTCAGTCATGGCCATTCATTTTTGATATACGTCATATTTGAACTCTTAAACACTTATGTAAATTCCAAGTTCTTAAGAAAAAGAAATATTTATTTTTAACATATACTCAGGATGCTGCCTAACCACTAACTTTTCAGTTTAATCTGATAAGAAGAAAAAAGAGAACTTGGAGTTTAAGAGAAAAAGGAAGTTCTTTAGGTTGAGAATATGAGACAAAAGAGGAACCTTAGAGTTTCTTGAAAAAAGATAACATACAATAGAAAGAGGAAGTTAGTTTTTAAGTTAAAGACAAAGAATATACAAGTCTTAAGTATTATTTCATATTTGAACAAGATGGCCTTTACTAATTCTTAGCACAAGATGGCTACTTTTAGGCTAAGGGACAAAATGGCGGTATGGTAATGCTGAAAGGCTGATTCCTTCATGCCTAACCTAACAAATGTGCTTCTGGAAGAATGGTCAAACATTCCCATAGACACATTCCTAAACCTTGTGGACAGTCTTCCCAGAAGAGTTGAAGCTGTTATAGCTGCAAAGGGTGGGCCAGCTCAATATTGAACCCTACAGACTAAGACTGGAATGCCATTAAAGTTCATGTGCGTGTAAAAGCAGGCATCCCAATACTTTGACAATATAGTGTATTTACTATAGTAGCAGCGCATGCACACTGTGCTCTCAATGGACGGCATGCTATGCATTGAGAGAGCTGTGCAGCGGCTATGACTCCTGTGCTCATATGCAGGAGTGACATCATCGTGGTTCAACCACAGCCGAAGCCTGCAAACCCAGAAGGAAGACCGGGTGAAGATGGAAGCCCTGTCAGCAGTGACAGTCCACCGCTGGAGGACTTCCTTCTAAGGTAAGTCTTTTGTAGTATGCTAGTATGCGATGCATACTAGCATATTATGCTATTATTTGGCAGGGGACTTTTTTTGTGAGGTTTTTTTTTTTTGTGGTTTACTACTACTTTAATGCCACATTAGAAAAAAGTAAACACTACTTTCCAGAGAAAATGTGAACAGGTATACTCCCACCAAATTCCCACGACTAGTTTCATGAGCAACCTATGACCAAGCTAGACATTACAAAGTGAAGGAGGACCCCAGCTCTGTGCAGATTTCAACTTTCTGAAGTATTTGCATATTTATATAGTACTAACATTACTTTAGTTTCCTTGCTAGTGTTATAGGTTTACTTTAAGAAATTAGACTACAAATTTAATTTGTAATATAATTAAATGACCTTATGCAGTCATCAGACTTAGCAGAAAGTATCCTTGTTCAAAGATATACTACAGCTGGTATGTGATTAAAAATATCTTATCACTATCAAGAATTAATTATACAATCTGAAAGGGACATTTTAGGATATTCTGAAACTTTTTTTTATAGCTTCAGACTGTTTTTTCAATAATATTGGTCAGCGGGACATTTTTTCCTGTGAATTGTCAAATAAGAAACTTTCTGTTAGTTCAGAGTCTGTATATATTTTTTTTTAATTTGATATTTTTTCTTATTAAAGTTCTCAATAGATTTTCAGGAGCTCAATGTACTCTTAAGCCCACTATGTATTCAAGAGACACAGTCAGAACATCATCTTTAGAATGACAAGGTATATATTTTTTTGGCAGTCAAACACTAACTGATGTAGCTACCATTTGTAATGTACAGTAGCTGAGAGACTTCTCATATTTAAAAGGATAATCCCATTTTTATCCTATTTTTTTTTGTTTTGCATGTTGGTATTCTTTGTGGATCATATTTATTGCTAATATTCTGTTTTGTTTATGCAGGACCTTGAAAACTCCATGTAAAAGTTGAAGTTTCTCGACTGGGCATAGCTAAGACTATTTAATTGCATTGGCTTAGAACATCAACTTCGCTAAAAGAACTATAAAAAGTGGACATAATATTTAGGTATAAAAAGAACATTCCAATGAGATTTAGTAGTCTTACTCCAGAAGCACTGGAAAGTACCAGATTATCATTTATTTTTGAAAGAATAAGTAAAACGTTTGCTGAATGTGTAAGCTCCTTTGGTTAGCTATGGCCCAGCCAGCCTCATTAAATATAGGCTGAGGACCCTTTCACATGTACACATAACACTGTGATTTTCTGTGTGAATACAATACAAATAATTTTTCCACAAAGTATTACAAACTATGATTTAAGTGATGCTAAACACTCAAACTAAAAAAAAAGCAATATTGTATTCTTAATTCAAAAATGTACTTTAGTCTGCTGTCAGTCTTCTCCAAATCTTCAAATTTTTATTGCTTTGCTGCTCAGCCCCAACTTCCTGCTAGAGGGTGTCTATGTTCACTGTATGTGGGACAATAGTCACCCTCTCACACCCGCTCCTGAGGTGGACTACAAACCTACGCGCCGATGACCTCGGTGGTCACACGCAGCATTGCCTTACTTTCCCCACAGCCTAATTGACATGAGTAATTGCCAATCCAGTGCATGCTATGCAGTAATAATTTGAGATTTGTAACATTCAAGAACAGTGCACAGTGCATCCTTAATAGACTATTCTTCCCACTGATCCTCAATATAAGGTGTCAATACACTGACAACTGAACAACAACATAGCAAAGCATTATTCCAACTGAACAATGTACCAGGCATTCATTCAAACGAACATCAATGTAGCAGGGTATTCTTTCCATTGCCCGCCAATGTAACAGGATGTTTTTCCCACTGCCCACCAATTTAACAGGGCATTCTTTTCACCAAACTATTTGGGGGTTAGCTCAGATGGGGATCACCTTCCCTGGGAAAATTTAGTCCAGACGGCAAGTCTTTCTTAAGTCTGACTTGTAGCCAGTTTTATTTAAAAGATTGCATGAAAAATAAACATTCCAAAACAGAAAATAAATCCTTGGCAACCAGGTACTAACTAAACAGAAGAGATTCCTATCTCACAGGTGAAGGGCTTCTCCCAGTCACCAGCAAAACCAATGTTGTGCAAACATTTTCCTTTCTCTTACAAAGTAATCTCCGCATCTATAGCTCTTTTGGGTTTGTCTTTCTGAGTCCCAGGCCAAGAGCAATCTCTTGCTCCAGTCCTGCTTTATTTATACCACCTGCTGGTGGTAGCCAGTGGAATGCAAAATCCCCCTTAGTTCCCTAGATATGAACACATGTGAGGTGACACATAGCATCCATCCTTGCCTTTCCTACTGTCACACCACCAATATAAAATAAAGCTTTTCAATTGACTGCCAATATAAGGGGGTCCTTTTCCACTGACCATCCATGCAAGAAGAACCACAAATGTAAGGGAGAAACTTCTTCACTGGCCATCAATGTAAGTAGATCAAGTCTGAAGCAGGTTAAAGTTTGGGTGCAAAATCTGAACCCCAATGAAGTTAACTGGAGCGGAATGTTAAAAAAAACGTAATGGACACTTGCTAGGATAATAGGCAAGGGATTGTTAAAAAAAAGGGCATAATTCCCTTAAATGACATGCCTGAGGGATGTCCTTAACCTGTCTGTGAGGTGACAATCTGTACAATGTATAAAACCTAATACAGCAAAACTGACATTTTCGAAGGAAGAAAAAAGCAGTTTAAATTACCAGTACCCTTATCTTTAAGAACTTAGGAACTGTTACAGATGTTAATAGGGAACACCCATACAAAAAAAGCACGAGGATCCCACCAAAAAATATATCCTACCTATCCTACCCTACGATTAAGCTCCTTATTGAATGAAGTGTGTTAGAGTGTTTTGTACCTCTGTTTGTTGGATTGAGTAACAAACAGATTTGAAGCTTCTAATACAGTGAGACGTTCCAATTTCTTCCTTTGGAGAATTTGAAGACCCTTTTCCTTGATAAGGGTCTAGTATGGATGTCAGTAAGGATCCCTGTAATTTTAGATAAAAACTGATATAGATACATCTTGGACATAAAAAAAAAATATGGCTTCCTTAAAAGCAAATTGAAAAGGACATTGTATTAAGGCAGATAAAGATTGCACAGCCATCCCAACAACAAAGAGGACTAGGTGAATGCATGAGATTTTTTTGCATTTGACCAGTAGGGTATCCATTGTCCCCACACCAGGCCATTATAGTTCCTTTTGGGAGAAGGGTCATGTGGACATCCTGTGTAATCATCTCCTCAAAAATTCCACTCTCAGCATGGGAACATTTGTTACCTTTGGTTCAAGATATCTTCCACAAAGGATTTGCTTTTACCCCTCTGGGGGTGTGTTTCAAGATTGAAAAAGAGGCCCTACTGTATGAAAGATTCAGTGGGAATGAATGTGTGTTAGGCTAGAGAACCATTTTTCCCCCCTTTCCATCTCCCTACCTGTTATGTTATCCCCTTCTGTATTTGTAACTACAATGTACTGTATATTTCTATTTAAAAATAAACCTAACTCTTATTTTAGTTGTCCTTCATTAGAATCAAGGCACCCCAAACACAGCACATTGTATAACCTCATAAAAAAAAAGCAGTGTGGAGTCCCCTCTAAAAACTATACCAGACCCTTTGAATTTTAATGGGGAATCCCATGCAAAAAAAGCAGGATGAGAAAAAAAGTATAGGGGTGTTCCATAAAAATTGGTAATGGACCTTTTTTTGGTCAGTTCTGTAATGTTATCCTCTCTGTCCCTTTGATGACATGGTTGGGGAACACTGGTCAGTAAATTAATGTGGCTGGGTGATGCCATTGGTTGCTGGGACACTTTATTAGCAACCATTGAAAGATTCAAAGCTGTCATAAATAAATAGTAGTCATAAAAATGCAGGTATTGCATCCTTACATATGATGTTCAGTTCCTGCTGAATGGACTAAAAGTCCTGTGTTTGGACAAACAGCTAAAATTTGGTCCAAATTTGCGCTTGGAGTAAACCTTGAGTCATCCATACTGGCCACCAATATAAAGGGCACTCCTCTAGCCACCAGTGTAGAGGGACATTACATTGACCACCAATGGAAGAGGGGAGGTTCTCCACTGACTGACAAGGTATAGGAAAATAAAAGGGACAGTACAGTTTTCACTGTCTGTGTTTCTTTTCTGGATATTATTATTTGTTTTATTTTGTGATGTAGAGCATCTGCTCTGTGAGTCAGATTTGTAAGGTATACCACATTCTTTTTTCTTTTATTAATTAGTGAACCGTAGGTATAATATCTTTTAGTAGGGGTTCTATAAGAACTGAAAACGATTTTAAGAGTTTCTTATTGGTTAAAGAAAGGCTGGTGTGCTGTTGTGCACGTATTCTATAGGGGACAAAATGAAATTCAGACTAAGGTAAACTGGGGGATTTTAATTTAGCCAATTGGAAATGTTTTCTGAATATCATTGATAACTCACCTGGAACCTGGAATTACTCTTTAATAAACACAATTGCACATCATTTGATCATAAATGCAAATAGTACTCATGTTACAATATTAAACCTGCTGTGCCCAGCTGAATGTTCATATGGAGCTATTTAATGATATATGTAGGCAAGCATTATTAAACCAGTGTGCATCATTTACATCATTTAAAACTAATTAATTTTCTGTTTGTTGCTATTACTTTAAATTATTGTTAGTGTTTCCTGGGAATTTAAGACTATACTGGGTAAATGAAATTGAACATATAATGAAACAATTATTAGCAGTCTGGTTCTAGGTTAACTGACACTTACTCTCAGGGATCCCAGACCTTTCCACGGCGCACGGGTCTGCGCATGCGCAGTATTCCGGGCCGTACTAGCGTGCGAGCATTAGGACCTGGGCATCCGCGGCGGCGGTCGCGCATGCACACTCGCGGACACGCGCCTGGCACCAATGAGGGCACATGGCGCCCTATTTAAACAGGTCAGGTCTGTTCTCTAGTTGCCGTATGGTCTTACCTGTATCCTGTGTTTCCTGAAGTAGATTGCCTTGTTGCCGCCCCTGCCTGACCTTGATTCGCTGACTGCCTCCTGCTCTGATCCCTGGCTTGTCTGACCATTCTCCTGTCTAATCCTGCACGTTTTGATCTCCTGTTACCGAACCTGGCTCGTGACCAGTTTATCCTTCTGTCTACTGTGTTGTACCATTCTGCCTGCCCGACTCCGCTCTCTCTACCTCCTTACATCAGGCTCTCGCCTGCTATACACCTCTGGCAAGTGCTTCTACTACAGCTGGGTGCACCCAGGGTCCGCGACCTGGTTTCAGCCTGCTCCAAGTCCATCCCCACCATCAGGGGCCCTGGTGAACAAGCAGGTCGGGGCTTAGATTCCGCACCTTGGGGAATTCCGGTCTGTGGAATGCTAGAGGCTACCACCGGCAGGTCCATAACACTTACTTAGAGTATCACTAAAATGTGAGTTAAACATTTTTTTTAAGTATGTATTCTTAGTCTAAACAATTCTATCACTCTTAGCCTTCTCTAAGTCTCCAGTTCTTTTTTTCTGCATTTGTATCTCTATTTTTTTAACGCAATAGTATGTAAATTTCTTTCCTTTTTACTTTTTTTTTTTTTTTAGTAATTTTTTTAGTTAAAATGCACACAGTTGAAAAAAGAATGCCTTTATATAATTTTCAATACTTTATACCAAAAAATTAATTTTTGTGTTATTACAAGTTGACCTATAGAACAGAATTTATACTTTCAACAAACTTACTTTCAAATAAAACTATAGAAAAAAAGTGCATTTTAAAAGCTAACCTTAAATACCCCTTATGACCAAGTCCTGGATGTGACAAAACGCATCAAGGGAAGTGACGTTGGACGCACAGGAGAGGAACCAGAAGTGGTGTGTCGGCCATTTTGGATATTGGAAATTCACATGTCAAACGATTTGGAGGCTGCTCGGCGAACCTAGGAGTTTGAGGGCATGGGAATAAGCGTTTTTGATATTTATGAATGTAAACAGTAAATAAAGTGTATGTGTATTAATCCCATAACTGAATTACACTATATTTTGTCCATATATCACTCGCATGGAGCATGAGTACTTTAAGTACTATGGAGTACTTCCTTAAAAGCCATGATGACATCTAGGAGAAGGTGGTTGATGACATCGTAAGGAGTACTATTCAGGCTTAGAGAAACGTTGTGGGAGTGTGCTGCTTATCTCCGCAGTATTGATAAGGCGGTCTTTGTTTGTTTTTTTGGTAAGGGTATATATGCCTTACACTATAGAAGTGTACACTGAATGGTCACTTGGATTACTTTATTCACAGAGTGACGCTAGTACCCTCATCTGCTACATAGTTCTTTTTGGAGAATCCTATTCATCCCAAATCCCTATCCAAATTAACCCTCAAAATAAAAACTCCAAAAAGAACACAGCGCTGTAATGCAAAAAATGGCATGGTCAGGAAGGGGGGGGGGGGGGGGTAAATCCTCTGGAGGTCAAGTGGTTGATTGAACAAGCTGAAGTTGGAGGCTGGCTGGCTGCCATGCATGGCTGTACTGGATGTTGTGCTCTCCAGTTTTATTAGATCAGCTAAATTGTATCTTTCTCTCCTACAGGGGAGAAAAATGTAAACAAAGTGTGTAAAATAAATAAAATATGTAAAAAAAGTAAAGAAAAAAAAAAATAATAGCTAAGATCAAGGTTTGATCGAGGTCAGTGTCATGGTAAGGGTCAAAGGTCAGGGTCAGTATATTTTGGCTAGGATTTAAAAAAAAAAAATTAAGATTGTGTTTTTAGTAGGATATTTTATATATATATATATATATATATATATATATATATATATAAATATAAAAAAATAGCATTTTTGTTCATGGGCCCTACTACGGGTACAAACCATAAATAACGTGCACATATATGGTATCGAAATTGTCAGGAGCAGCAGAATTTGTAAGTTGTTCTTTGGTAAGTTATGGTAATAGCAGTAAATATGCAGCTACATTTAAAAAAAGAAAAAGCCCATAAAGTATTGCACCCTCGATCAGCAGATTGTGGGTGTAATGCCACAGGCTTGCAGACTGTCTGTGTGGCTGTCTGTCTGTACCTCTGATATGGGCAGGAAGTTACAAAATGGCAGGAAGCTGTGAACTACCAGCTACAAGCTGGTACTTGTAGTTCTTACATTCACAGAACACTGAATGAAGGACACGGCTCGATGAGAGGAGGCCCGCAGGGTCATATATTTATATATATATATATATATATATATATATACAGTCAGGTCCATAAATATTGGGACATCGACACAATTCTAACATTTTTGGCTCTATACATCACCACAATGGATTTGAAATGAAACGAACAAGATGTGCTTTAACTGCAGACTGTCAGCTTTAATTTGAGGGTATTTACATCCAAATCAGGCGAACGGTGTAGGAATTACAACAGTTTGCATATGTGCCTCCAACTTGTTAAGGGACCAAAAGTAATGGGACAATTGGCTTCTCGGCTGTTCCATGGCTAGGTGTGTGTTATTCCCTCATTATCCCAATTACAATGAGCAGATAAAAGGTCCAGAGTTCATTTCAAGTGTGCTATTTGCATTTGGAATCTGTTGCTGTCAACTCTCAAGATGAGATCCAAAGAGCTGTCACTATCAGTGAAGCAAGCCATCATTAGGCTGAAAAAACAAAACAAACCCATCAGAGAGATAGCAAAAACATTAGGCGTGGCCAAAACAACTGTTTGGAACATTCCTAAAAAGAAGGAACGCACCGGTGAGCTCAGCAACACCAAAAGACCCCGAAGACCACGGAAAACAACTGTGGTGGATGACCGAAGAATTCTTTCCCTGGTGAAGAAAACACCCTTCACAACAGTTGGCCAGATCAAGAACACTCTCCAGGAGGTAGGTGTATGTGTGTTGTAAAATATCGTATTGTCTCGATATTTTATTAACTTGTATTGATGAGAAATGTTCAGATAGAAAGTCCTTCCACTTCTTGCGTAAACTCAAAAAGATGATTTAATTATAACGTTGCATAAAATTAGAAATAAAATATTGGCATACAGAATGTTTAAATAATGTCCAAAAAATATAGTTAAGTTCTTGATAATAAGATTGTATATATGTATATGTGTGTGTATGTGTGTGTGTATGTCTGTCGCATCAAGGCTGCTAAAGAGTGAGTGAAACTCAAACCTTTGTTCTACTCTTAAAAGAGCAATCCAGCCCCCACCTTTCCTAAAAGTGGGTTGGTATTCTCTTGTAGTCCCACTAAGATAATTGACACCAACAGGAGGTATTAAAACAAAACCTCCAATCTACTTCTCTCAAAGTCTGAGTGTAACTTTATCTCTTACATAGATGGGGGAGGATGGGGGAAGGTATAGTTAATTGCTCTCATATGTGGCTTGAATGTAAAGGAAAAACCCAAGATATATGTACATATGTATATTCACAGACTATGAAGTCTAATTCCTTACTTTTCCCAATCTAGAACAAATATAAATATAATAACTCAATTATTCTATTAAGATCCAACTCATTCATACTTATGTTAGTACTGTTAATAAGAAGATATTAGATATTGGGTTAAGGAAAGCTTCTAACATTTCCCTCTCAAAATGATCGATTTTATCGAATCTTAATCATTTTCCTTATCTTAATCCATTTATACACATTCTCGTCACTTTCGTATCCATTCATGCGTTTTTGGATCTTAAGATAATTGATCTGAACATATCTTTAATTTGATTCTATAATGGGAAAACAAATTCTTTGATAAACCTTTTGTTATGTATCACATAAAAATATTTTTACCCTTATTATTTTCCTTTTACCAAATAATTCATCCCCTTAATAAATGTGTAACTAACATTATAGTACAATACTTTAAAATATGTCACTTAAAAAATAGATGTTTCATATTTTCCCTCCAAAATGTGTGTAGCACACAGTTCTATAATCCATACATTTTTCAAATTACCTTATCAACATTTAAACATAACATATGTTCTCTAACTTCAATCCATACATGTATATCAAATGATTTTTTTTTTTTTAAAAAACATACATATAACAATGTAAAGCTTGCCTAAGTTTCTCTATATGTACCTTAGAAAAACTTATCTCTAGCTTAATTAACAACAGATGTTCTAACTAAGTAGAGTGACTCTGTTGTAACAAAAGTTTAACCCTTTCACTTCTGAAAATACATAGTGTGTGATTGCAAATGTTTATGTGAAAACTGATCTCATCTTGATATGGTAAACATATTATGTCAAAATAAAATGTACACACAAAAAAACCCAATATATCTGATGAATGAATTATTTCATCAGTAGTCAAAAGTCAATTGTTTTATAAGTTCTTCCTCTATGAGATGCCTTGAGATGTCTTGTCTTCTTCTAGCGCTCTGTAAAGTTAAAATAACTTTATTGAACATAAAAAGAACAACAAAAACTATGATGAATGAAATTCTTGTTGCAAAGCTTCTTCCAGAATAAATTTCCTTCTTGGAAAATGTATTATCATCTGAAAGGTTTAGAAATATTTGAGTTTTCTTCCTTTAACAGTTACTCTTAGGTCATTTCCTGTAACAGAAATGCAGTATCATTATTTTGGCATTGATAATTTTACATTGATTAATCCTCTTACATTTATCTGTTAACATTACATATCACAATCACAAACATTTATAGTCATGACATGGAAGACATATTTTGATTATAACACTTCTTATTGACTTGTAGTGTTCTATTTTAGAATGCAGGCACTTCCGCCTGACAATACTAGGGTTGCTGATGCAAATCCCAACCATGGCATCACCTGCCTGGAGTTTACATGTTCTCCCTGTGCTTGTGTGGGTTTTCACCAGGTACTCCGGTTTCCTCCCACACTCCAAAATCATGTTGGTAGGAGAATTGCTCCTATCTAAATTGGCCCTAATATGTGTATGTATGACTGTGAGTTAGGGACCTTAGATTGTACACCTCTTGAGGGTTAGGGACTTATGTGAATGTACTATATATGTAAAAAGTACTACGTCAATTGACGACGCTATATAAGTACCTGAAATAAACAAAAATAAATATAACAGGACGCTACATCTCTATTATTGGTCATGATTCAAAACCTTGGTTTCAAAACCAAAGAAAGGTTTTGTATCAACCCAGAGATGACAAAGGATCATGCCTTTGATCTTATCTCTATAACATTGGAAAAATGCGTAACTGTTTTCTGTATTGGCTCACTTCTTGTAGTGTAAGACTGATCTGCAGTAATACATACTGGTTTCAAACTTTTCTCAGTTCCTATGTTGAAAACATGAGGTACAAATTTCTCACCTACAGCTGTACAAACATGTGTTGGTATGTTTTCCTGAAAATGTCTTTTTGTTACATCTATCTGAATGTGTTTGGAAGACAGTGTTTGTACCATATAGGATAATTTTCACAGTAATTTTCTGTTGAACCATCTTCCTCTAGGAGTTTCAGTGATGAATCAGATGTCTGTAATATGATCTGATTAGACCTCACAATGTGTTCAGTTATTTTGACTGCAAAGAAAACACTTAACAATTTTTTCATATGTGCATCAAAGTTTTTCTCCATATTTGTCAAAGTTCTTGAGAAGAAACCTATTATTTTCTGATTACCTTCTTTTAATTGTGACAAAGTTGCTGAGATTGCATTATTGGAAACATTGGTTTCTAAAACAAAAGGAATTTTACTACAAAACTCAACAGTATTTAATGTAGTAGCATTCTGCAAATCCCATTTCAATAGTTCAAAAGCTTCTTTCTCAGTTTGATCCCATTGTTCCAATACACCATCTTTTTGTCTCAAACGATCAAATAATGATCTAGACTTCTCTGCAAAATTGGGTATAAAATCTTTACAATGATTTACTTCGCTCAAAAACTGATGCAAAGCCTTGCGATTTGTTGGAATTGGATAAGCAGAAATAGTTCTAACTTTTTCTTGCAACAACTGTCTCTGTCCATGACTAATTTGCATATGAAGGAATTACACCTGTCTTTTCATCAACTGAACTTTCTCTGTATTCAATTTCAATCCTGCTGTTTGTAACAACGTAAATATTTCAGACAAAAGAGTGATATGTTCAGTTATATTTTGTGTAGACAAGAGAAGCTTGTCTACATGCTGGACAATACATTCTGGCCTAGAGAATTTAGATAATATTTTTCCCAAATACTCATGAACAATTCCATCACTTAAATCTAAGCCTGGGGCTAATCTTGTGAATGTATAAGTTTCTTTGTTGAAGCTAAAAGCAAGTTTATATTGACAACTCTTAGCTAAGGGTACTGACAAATGGCTATTGGCGATTTCAAGTACTGAGAATATTTTGGCCTTGGCATCCAGATGTGACATTATGTTACAATCAGGAACAATAGATTTGTTATTTGTGATGCATTTGTTCAATGTCCTGAAGTCAACTGATAAAGAATATGAATTATCAGCTTTGATAGGCCAAATACAATTATTCACCACTGATTGTACTTTCTTTAAAATTCCTTGCTGTAAAAACTCATCTACAATGGCAGAAATTGGATTAATTGATTCTAATGGCAATTTGTATTGAGGTTGAGGCTTAGGGTCTCTACCTTCAATGTCAACTTCAAAATTTGTAAACAAACCTACATCATTTTTGCTTTGACTCCAAAGATCTGTATGTGATCTAACCAATTGTTCCAATTCAAGATTGGTTCCTGTATGTGGCCATTTATGATCTGAAGACATGTTAGCAGTTGCTGTACAAATACTTCCAACATTACAGTACATGGAAGAATCAATTGATGTTGATTTGGGCCTTCCACTTTCATCCAATAAAATTGGAGCAACATATTCCAACGGTAAGGAAGAAGAATCTCGATTTGATCCTGATTTAAATTTCGGCAATGGCAATTGACCACTCCTATTAATGACAACAGCACTGTTTACCATATTGTTTAAGCTGTTGTTGACTCTCAGTGAACTGATCTTGCTAACTTCTGAGGCATAAGGCAACTCAGACAGACTATTGTTGGAACATGGAGGAGCAGATTGTTCAGAAATTATATTTTGGTCTTCTAATTCCAAAGCTTTTCTTTGTAAATCTAATTTATACTGAATACAATCTCTTTTCAAATGACCAAATCGTTTACAATAGAAACAAATAGTATTTCCTGTCTGCTCTGAGACTCTCGTCTTGCCTGTGACGTATTCATCATCATAATTGGGTGTGGCTAAGCACATGGTCTCTCTCTGTTCTCCATTTTGAACAATTAAACTTTCCTTTTTCTGATTGTTTAATTTAAGTTGTCTCCTAACTGTATCAATAACTTTGGCTGCGTGATCTAAATCATTTTTTCCAGTAGCAATAATAAAAGATGCTGGATCAAGATACTTGAATTTTTTAACAAAAGCATTTACCATAGAAGGAGTCTCATTGTCTAAATTAAATATCATTTTGTATACTTTAGAAAATATATTTTTAAATTCAAAAGGACATCATTAATCGTAGCTCTTAAGGAGTCTAAGATTTCCAAAGAAGGAATTTCAATAATTGACGCAGTCGGTCTGATGCATTGCTATGCATTTCCTCATCATCCTCAAAATATGGCATTTTGATTAATCTACATGCCATAACACTGGGGAGCCATAAACAGAATAGAAAATTTCTTTGCTCCTGATTTAAACAAAAATTATTACAAAAATTTTCATAAACCTCCATGTTATAGAAAGCATCGGCGTCCATATCATAGGCTGGCATATCCTTCAAAATTTTCATGAGCTGATCAAGGATTTTAAGATTAAGTTTTGCAGCTTTATTCCTTAATTTTCTCTTACACATTTCTTCCTGATCTATAGGGTCTCCTTCTATAGACTGGATCTCTGGTACAAAAGATTTTTGTTTCTCTGTCTTAGTATTCACACAAATTCTTTTTACATCATTCTGCAGGTCAGATAACTGAATGTGTTTTGTTTGAATTGCGCTTTGCATATCATCTATTTGCTCAGTCAAAATCTGGCAATTAGCACATACACTGCTCTGATCTTGCTTCATTACACATGTAGCAGTCTTAGGAACATCAAAAATCATGGCGTTAAAAACATTAACTAACTTCATTACATTTCTAACTTGTTTGCTCAGTTTCTTAAAGGAAAACTTAGATTTTTCTATCTTACTATTAGCCTGTAAGCACTCATTATACATATACCGCCAAAGTTCATCATCTTTAACAAATGTAGACAGATTCTTGAATTCTAACTTACTCTCTCTAGATAATTCATCAATAAAATCCATTACTTACCAATTAAGAAGGTCTTTCTTTACATAACGCGTCTTTTCTCTCTTGGCGGGAAATGACATCACCAAGGAACAGCGTTTCTTGCAATTGCGCAAAATTCTCACCAATTCTGCATTTAGGTTCTCGATTATGCCGATGATTCATCTGTTGAAGACTTTTACTTCTCCTGAAAGCTTGACTTCATATTTTGTTGACTTACAAACAGCTTCCCTCTCAGCAAGATGAAAGAGAAAAAAGTCAAAAATAAGCGATCGGCGGAAACGAATCGAACTGGAGGCTCGCCACTGTAAAATATTGTATTGTCTCGATATTTTATTAACTTGTATTGATGAGAAATGTTCAGATAGAAAGTCCTTCCACTTCTTGCGTAAACTCAAAAAGATGATTTAATTATAACGTTGCATAAAATTAGAAATAAAATATTGGCATATAGAATGTTTAAATAATGTCCAAAAAATATAGTTAAGTTCTTGATAATAAGATTGTATATATGTATATGTGTGTGTATGTGTGTGTGTATGTCTGTCGCATCAAGGCTGCTAAAGAGTGAGTGAAACTCAAACCTTTGTTCTACTCTTAAAAGAGCAATCCAGCCCCCACCTTTCCTAAAAGTGGGTTGGTATTCTCTTGTAGTCCCACTAAGATAATTGACACCAACAGGAGGTATTAAAACAAAACCTCCAATCTACTTCTCTCAAAGTCTGAGTGTAACTTTATCTCTTACATAGATGGGGGAGGATGGGGGAAGGTATAGTTAATTGCTCTCATATGTGGCTTGAATGTAAAGGAAAAACCCAAGATATATGTACATATGTATATTCACAGACTATGAAGTCTAATTCCTTACTTTTCCCAATCTAGAACAAATATAAATATAATAACTCAATTATTCTATTAAGATCCAACTCATTCATACTTATGTTAGTACTGTTAATAAGAAGATATTAGATATTGGGTTAAGGAAAGCTTCTAACATGTGTCAAAGTCAACAATCAAGAGAAGACTTCACCAGAGTGAATACAGAGGGTTCACCACAAGATGTAAACCATTGGTGAGCCTCAAAAACAGGAAGGCCAGATTAGAGTTTGCTAAACAACATCTAAAAAAGCCTTCAGAGTTCTGGAACAACATCCTATGGACAGATGAGACCAAGATCAACTTGTACCAGAGTGATGGGAAGAGAAGAGTATGGAGAAGGAAAGGAACTGCTCATGATCCTAAGCAGACCACCTCATCAGTGAAGCATGGTGGTGGTAGTGTCATGGCGTGGGCATGTATGGCTGCCAATGGAACTGGTTCGCTTGTATTTATTGATGATGTGACTGCTGACAAAAGCAGCAGGATGAATTCTGAAGTGTTTCTGGCAATATTATCTGCTCATATTCAGCCAAATGCTTCAGAACTCATTGGACGACGCTTCACAGTGCAGATGGACAATGACCCAAAGCATACTGCAAAAGCAACCAAAGAGTTTTTTAAGGGAAAGAAGTGGAATGTTCTGCAATGGCCAAGTCAATCACCTGACCTGAATCCGATTGAGCATGTATTTCACTTGCTGAAGACAAAACTGAAGGGAACATGCCCCAAGAACAAGCAGGAACTGAAGACAGTTGCAGTAGAGGCCTGGCAGAGCATCACCAGGGATGAAACACATCTGGTGATGTCAATGCATTCCAGACTTCAGGCTGTAATTGACTGCAAAGGATTTGCAACCAAGTATTAAAAAGTGAAAGTTTGATTTATGATTATTATTCTGTCCCATTACTTTTGGTTCCTTAACAAGTGGGAGACACATATGTAAACTGTTGTAATTCCTACACCGTTCACCTGATTTGGATGTAAATACCCTCAAATTAAAGCTGACAGTCTGCAGTTAAAGCACATCTTGTTCGTTTCATTTCAAATCCATTGTGGTGGTGTATAGAGCCAAAAATTTTAGAATTGTGTAGATGTCCCAATATTTATGGACCTGACTGTATACAGGTGAAACTCAAAAAATTAGAATATCGTGCAAAAGTTCATTTATTTCAGTAATGCAACTTAAAAGGTGAAACTAATATCTGAGATAGACTCATTACATGCAAAGCAAGATAGTTCAAGCCGTGATTTGTCATAAGTGTGATGATTATGGCTTACAGCTCATGAAAACCCTAAATCCACAATCTCAGAAAATTAGAATATTGTGAAAAGGTGCAATATTCTCGGCTCAAAGTGTCCCGCTCTAATCAGCTAATTAAGCCATAACACCTGCAAAGGGTTCCTGAGCCTTTAAATGGTATCTCAGTCTGGTTCAGTAGGAATCACAATCATGGGAAAGACTGCTGACCTGACAGTTGTGCAGAAAAACCATCAATGACACCCTCCATAAGGAGGGAAAGCCTCAAAAGGTAATTGCAAAAGAAGTTGGATGTTCCCAAAGTGCTGTATCAAAGTACATTAATAGAAAGTTATGTGGAAAGGAAAAGTGTGGAAAAGGTGCACAGGCAGCAGGGATGACCGCAGCCTGGAGAGGATTGTCAGGAAAAGGCCATTCAAAAGTGTTGGGGACTTTCACAAGGAGTGGACTGAGGCTGGAGTCAGTGCGTCAAGAGCCACCACACACAGACGGATCCTGGACATGGGCTTAAAATGTCGTATTCCTCTTGTCAAGCCACTCCTGAACAACAAACAACGGCAGAAGCGTCTTACCTGGGCTAAGAAAAACAGACATGGTCTGTTGCTTAGTGGTCCAAAGTCCTCTTTTCTGATGAGAGCAACTTTGCATCTCATTTGGAAACCAAGGACCCAGAGTATGGAGGAAGAATGGAGAGGCACACACTGCAAGATGCTTGAAGTCCAGTGTGAAGTTTCCACAGTCTGTGTTGATTTGGGGAGCCATGTCATCTGCTGGTGTTGGTCCACTGTGCTTCATTAAGTCCAGGGTCAATGCAGCCGTCTACCAGGAGATTTTGGAGCATTTCATGCTTCCTTCTGCAGACGAGCTTTATGGGGATGCTGACTTCATTTTCCAGCAGGACTTGGCACCTGCCCACACTGCCAAAAGCACAAAAACCTGGTTCAATGACCGTGGATTACTGTGCTTGATTGGCCAGCAAACTCGCCTGACCTGAACCCCATAGAGAATCTATGGGGCATTGCCAAGAGAAAGATGAGAGAAATGAGACCGAACAATGCAGAAGAGCTGAAGGCCGCTATTGAAGCATCCTGGTCTTCCATAACACCTCAGCAGTGCCACAGGCTGATAGCTTCCATGCCACGCCACATTGAGGCAGTAATTGCTGCAAAAGGGGCCCAAACCAAGTAATGAGTACATATGCATGCTTATACTTTTCAGAGGTTCGATATTGTTCTATGTACAATCCTTGTTTTATTGATTGCATGTAATATTCTAATTTTCTGAGATTGTGGATTTGGGGTTTTCATGAGCTGTAAGCCATAATCATCACAATTATGACAAATCACGGCTTGAATTATCTTGCTTTGCATGTAATGAGTCTATCTCATATATTAGTTTCACCTTTTAAGTTGCATCACTGAAATAAATGAACTTTTACACAATATTTTAATTTTTCGAGTTTCACCTGTATATATAGTATATAATCATTAATAATACCTCATCTGCAACCAATATTCAGTTCAGTTTTGGGAACCAATTCACAAAAAGAACATTGGAGAACTGGAGAAAGTACAGAGAAGGGCAACCAAACTGATGAGAGGCATAGAGGAGATCAGCTATGAGGAAAGATTAGAGGAACTGAATTTATTCTCTCTTGAGAAGAGGAGATTAAGGGGGGATATGAGCAACATGTATAAATACATCAGTGGTTCATATAGTGAACTCGGTGTAGAGCTATTCACCCTGAGGTCATCACAGAGGACAAGGGGGCATGCTTTAAGTCTGGAGGAAAAGAAATGTAATCTCCAAACACGGAAAGGTTTCTTCACAGTGAGAGCTGTGAAAATGTGGAATAGACTCCCTCAAGAGTTGGTTCTGGCCAGCCCAGTGGATTGCTTTAAAAAAAGGCCTGGATTGTTTCTTAGATACACAGAATATAACTGGATACTAACCTTTTATAGGTAAAGTTGATCCAGGGAATATCCGATTGTCTCTCGGGCAATCAGGAAGGAATTTTTCTCCCTGCAGGAGTAAATTGGATCATACTTTGCTGGGATTTTTTGCCTTCCTCTGGATCAACTGTGGGTATAGGATTATAGCTTTTTTTTTTTAATGATTGAACTGGATGGACTTTTGTCTTTTTTCAGCCAGACTAACTATGTAACACCCCTGATCTGTTTACTGAGGCAAAGAGTGACTGTTTATGAGCTTGGCTGCAGGACGAAGCTATGGGAAAAATACCTCAGGGACCTATCTAACTGATGGCACCTAGGGGGTACCACTATACTTATATATAAATAACTAGCTGTCTTTAAACTTTAATTTCAACTGCCACCCACATTAATTTCACATTGAAATCTTTCAGAAAGCACATAACCCACAGACTAAGGGATTGACTAAAATATGTGTATAATGTATTAACAATTCATCTTTATTACAAAGGATGTCAGCATACAGCACATATTTTGGTTTCCCTCAAAACAAATATAGAGGGGCAAGTTTATCCTTTGGAAGAGAGTTTTTTTTTAATGACTAAAAAAGTTTCTTTCAATGGTTCTGTAATGAAAAAAAAACATTAAAAAATCATTGAAACTTGTCACAATGAACTAATTCTTGTTTCTTTTCAAATATTTAAAGCAATCAGAAAAGAGTGAGTGCTGGGAGCAAGAAATGCTTTTAATGCATGTTTGTACAAAGTAAAGATGTAAAACCAGTAATTATTTTAAGTAATGATTCACTGCTTGAATAGGGAGACTTTTACCCTAAGACAAAATGTAATCTTCAATGCAAAAAACAGTTTAGCCTTTTATTCTAGGGTATTCACTATGCATACCTAAATTTAAAGTACAAATACCACTTTCAAATAATCCTGTGCAATTCTAAAATGTGTTTGAAAACCTAACTTACTATGCAAGTATCGATCATACTGTACATACTGAATCTTTTCAATTAACTTCACAGAAATATGAAATCTCCACTCTTTGTCCTGATTTCAATTCAGCTGATATTTGTTGAAGTGATTAATAACACTTCATGGCAGTTTTTGCTTGTTTTAGTAGATAATTTATAAAAGTCAATAATTCACACAATGAGTGGCTTCAATGCAGAGGTGTAACTCCAGCGGTAGCAATGCGACCTTGCTCCATGCTCGAGGGAACCCATGCAGCACTTTGTACACCTGGATAGGAAGGGCGGTGGGACAGCATATAGAAGAAACGATCTCCTCCATTTTCCTCCTGCAGCTGCTGAAAGCCCTCTTCTCCTCCTCTCCCTCCCACAGGCATTTAGCTGCTGTAGGAGGAAAAATAAGGGGATCGGTTCTTCTATATGCCACCCACATCCAGTCCTATCCAGCTTCTTTCTGCTGCCCCGGGTTGCTGTGTGCTCTCCTGGCCTCCCCTTTCCCCCCCACAGTGCAGTCCATTCATTCTGTGCTGCTAAGGCTGCAGAGATGGAGGTTGAATATTGTGTCCTCTATCCCCTTTCTCTGCCTCAAAGGCGGAACATCAGAGGTCTGTTTAGACCCCTGATATCTCACCCAAGCCCTCCAACAGGGTTTCTAAATTTTTTTAAAAAAATAATTAAAAATAAAATTGTGGAAAAAAAATGGATAAAAAAATTATAAAAAAAATAAAATAACAAAAATATAAAACTAATTACACCAGTGGCAGAACTACCAGGGTTGCAAAGGTCACACTTGTGACCAGGCCATGGCATTCCATCACCAGGTTTGGAGAGAGAGGTTCTGGCTGGGGTTCATGGTTTCTTGCATCAGGGCCATGAAGGTTCTAGTTACACCCCTGCTTCAATGGATATATAATATAAGTGCTGGACCACATTGTATGTTCTGAATTTGTACCTTTGAGGGAACCCTGTTGAAGCTCCATAAGATACATTTCTTTTCTGTGTTGAGACTGTTACCAATTTCAACTTTGCATTGTCTTCTGTTCTCCATCCTATTGCAAGGAGTTGCTTCTATGATCTACAGCTTTCCACAAATAAACAAACATTTTCTACACTAAACACTATAAGATCCACTATATTTCCATCTACAGAATGTTTTGAAATACAGCAGGGATAGGCAAACTTTGGCCTTCAAGCTGTTGCAGTACTACAGGTCCCATTATGTAACTGCCTCTGTGAGCCATGTTTGTGGCTGTCAGAGTCTTGCAATACCTAATGGGACTTGTAGTTCTGCACAGCTGGAGGGTAGAATGTTGCTTACCCTTGTATACAATATATTTATTCGTGAGCATATTTTACTGAAGATCTAATGCCATTTGCATTAAAGAGTAATATCTTCTTTATGCTTTCCACAGCATCAACCATCATAATGTGAGTCCTATTTATAAATCTGCAAAAGTAGTGGGGTTTTATCTATGGATAGGCAATATGTATACAAATGTAGGCATTACAGCACTGTTACTTCTTTTCTTTGTACTGGCATCATGACAAAACCACAACAAAAATGTGTAGTGCCGCAGGAGGTAAAGAAGAACTCTACAGTTCAAAATCACTGAATACAAATGATGAAAGTACACAAAAGAGAAATCAATTGCTTAATGAAAAGAAATATGCTGCAAGTTTTTAAAAGACTATCTTGTTGTTCCTCAAAGTATCTAAAATAATGTTCTATGGGTGGATGAGTCTTTTCAGATGCTGAGTGGGCTTTTTAACATTTATCTATTATATTTACAATAGTGACATAGCATTTTAAAATAAATGGCCACTATCTTAACTACTAAACTGGTAAAGCCCTTTTCTCAAGGGTGCCCTGTATTGGTAGATGAATTGTCAATGGATGTTATTGAGTAATATTCTTTAGGAAAGATCACTTGACTAATGAGTTGGCCAAAAGCATGTAGAATGCTATCTTTTTTTTCTATAGGTAACATAAATTATGTTCTATCATGTCATTTACTAAACATTCATTTGTTCAACAATTTCAGTCAAAGGTGTTTGATGATATCACTAACTGCTCTCCACTTATACACTACAGTAATACTCAGCACCATAGCCTGTATTTTATGGCCTTTTCCTAAATACAGGCTTCAATGTGGAGCCTGTAGAATATAATGGATTTTTCTCTGCCTAACACAGCAGAAAGAACTCTGTGATTGAAAGGTCACAACAGGCTTTCCAAAAAGCTTCTTTAATTAAATTTTTTTTTTTTACACACATACTCATTCATTTTAATAACGTTCCACTGGCTAGGTTTCAAGGCACATCACTGTGCATTATACATGTGTCGTTTGTTTTATTAAAGTAGCGATGTGGCCATGGTGAGACCTTACCACTGTTTTATAATTACAGCCCTTTATGTATTCATCAGAATTTAGAAAACATCTTTATAATTCTGTCTTTCAAAAAGTTAAAAGAATTATGCTTGAACATGTGAGTATTAAAATGTCAGCCACAAAAATACAAAAGTGAAAGAAATATATTCAAGTGGTTATATTATAAAATAATAACACTAATATCAAATACTTATTGTAACGTCATCAGTATAAATCTTATATATATTCTAATTCTGTAGCCACTGATATCATTTATGACAGAGCACAATGGAACAAGTGAATCATTTCCATTTGATATGAATATACTTACATTAGCATTGCTTCTCTTTTGGAGTATTTCGTTGGTTTGGTTAGGTACTTTTGTGGATCTGACTGTAGCAAGAATTTTATTGTGCTAGCCATTTTATTTTTCATTTTCCTCACTTTAACAATTCTTTGGATGCTTTATTGGAAGTTTAATATAAAACAACAAAATAGGGATGTACCACTATTTGAACATGTAACAAACATAAGGGCTTTCTATGTATTCAACAGTGAAATATATTGCAATAATACAAAATTACTTCAGTCCTTATTCTTTTGCAGTTAAAACTTCTCAGTCACTCAATTTCCTCTAGCCTTTTATTGTTAGCATAGTGTACAAATGCAAGTTTTTATGGTTACGTCCTGGGTGGGGATCGTATTTGGCATTTCTGACATTTACCATAAAGACATGTATGCCTGAAAACAGCTGTGTCTGCTCACTTAGCTTTTTGGGCTGTTTTTGATTCAAGAGACTAGTTTTTCCTAAATAATAAAACTAAAAGCAGGCCATACAGATTCTATTGTTGGTTTAGTATTGCATTGAGTAGATAATAGTGCCAGTATGTTAGATCATTAGTGATGTAGATATACAAGGTGTTTTTCAGATGCCCAGATAAATGAAAGGATAACATCTTGGAAGGCTTTGGGTCACCAGTATCCACTGCAGTGGCCATGACCCTAAAAAAGTACAGGATCCAAGAAGGAATGAATATATTTAGGGAAATTGTCCAAGCTGTGAAATTAGGAAGGGATTACAGATTCTTGTTTTTTCTTACGTTTATTAAAGATAGTATAGCACCAGTTTAATGAACTAATTACAGTATGAACTAATCAACTTTCTTGGATTAATAGGCTAAATATGAAATATGTTGAGGTTGACATTGAAGCCTAATGTTGTGGATTTTCAATATTGACAGTGAGCAATGAGATCTGAGTAATGAATTGTAACTAGCTGATTAAAGCGTGTAGCAAAACATAACATCCAGCTTTTTAATAGTAAAACAGAGCAATGAAATGCAACAAATACATTTTTGAATACATCATGGGGTTGAGGTGTGGGGTGTTGTGAATGTTGATAGGAGATCATCTTAAAAAAAAATGTGCTTTATACTGCTTTTCACCAAGCATTATCAGTGATATACACTGAAGGAATTAGCCTTTCAGCATTACCATACCGCCATATTGTCTCTTGACCTGAGATCTGCCATTTTAAGATAAGAATCCATTTTGAGATTTATGTCAGTACTTAAAGATGAATTTGTGTTTTAAGACTGTTTCTTACTTTCGATAAGAGTCTGAGGTTCCTCTTTTTCTTTCAGATGTAACTTCCTTTTTTCCTCTACCTAGCATAAGACTGAAAGTCTGCGGTGGGCTTTTTTCCTGTTGCAAGAGTATTAATAAACTATAGCCAGCGCTAAAAGGGAAGTTGTCTACTTTCTATATTAATGCTTGACGCATATAATAATAATTAACATAAATGCTAAATGATTGGGCATTACTGACGTATATAATATTCTGATTGGTCAATGCATACCTGTCAATTGATTGGTTCTTATATTTCCATGTATTGTTTTAAGTTTCATATATAAGTTTGAACACGGAAGAATAAATTCAGTTCCTTCTGAGATACCACCTTGTGTCTGTGTGCAATTTCCTGTATCTCAAAGGGGACTCCAGGCCTGTAGACAGACATTGATCAGGGCCAGGGGACTGACGGGAGTCGGTAGCTACAGGAAGGAACGAGAGGAGCCAATTCCTTTCAATTGGGGGCTCGTGTCCGGGATGAGATAATCATCCTTTTTGGTAGGTAAGATTTTTTGTCATTCTGTCAATTAGTCTGTCTTGCCGGAAGGGCTCTGATTAAAATCTCATGCCCTTAGGTAGCACCGGGCTTCGCGTCTTAAGACGCCAGTGGCCAGGCGCAAAGTGCTGTGGGGAGCACAAGGTCTTTTGGAAAAGACCAGGAGCAGTTTTGGGAACTGCACAGTCTCTTATGAGAAGGGGCTGAAAAGAGTTTCTCTGAGAAGAAACCAGGAAAAGTCCGGGGCTGATCAATTCTGTCTTGCAACTCTTTGCTTTTCTTCCTATCGCATAGAAGTATAAGATAATTTGTTTGTGTGACACAAGTGCCCAGTTGGTAAGTGTATGGGCCAGAGGTCACTGAAGGTATTGTCAACTTCCGTTGTAAGACGCACCACCCCTTTAGCTAGGCCTTATTGGCTGATGACCTAGAGAAGGTGATAGCATGGTGACACGGAGTTGGGTGCCTATGTAAATGTCTTGTTCAAATTGTGTTGTAGGCTTATTGTTAGAAAAGTGGGAGTTAGTCAGAGTCAGGATATTATTAGAAGTATTGTATATCCAGGTTATAATCTCCACTTTTGGTCAACCACTAGAGAAAGACCCAATAAATATCTTAAGTCCAGACATTTTTATAAAGTAAATTGTCATTTGGAAGTTGACCCCTGTTTTTTGGGACAGCCTATAGGACAGATTTGTAACACAGACCTTTGTAAGTGTAAAAATGGGAAGTGGTCAAAGTAAGGATAAACTCCCTCCCCCAAATGTTGGTGAGACATGTAAAGATTATGTAGCCCGTATCTGTGGGACAGATTACTATCTAGTTAACCCCTGGGTGGATAAATTAGCAGACTGGAGTGAATTCATGGGAAGTGTTGACCCGTTCCCCCGTGATGGGAGCAATGATATTTTTCATATGGATATGATTAGGGGTCTCTGTCTGGGGGATAAACAGGCTTTCCCATGGTATAAGGGAGATCCTGTGTGGGATCAGAAATACATGACCAAAGGTGGACAAAATTGGTTAGAATTTGCCCCTCTCTGGTTTCATAGACAAACTGGGAAACAAAATAAAGCCAAAGCTAGAAATGTAGATGCCACTAAAATACATGCATTAGAGTCAGAAATAGACAGACCCACACACCCTCTCATGCCATTCCCTCCCCCATATGTCCCATCTGTCCCACAGCCCACAAAACTTTATCCATCTCTTACTGAAGAAGATATTGATTTTTTAGCCGGACATTATGCAGTCCAACACCCCACAGTTCAAACTCCCGCGCCCTCCCAGGGTGTGGTTCAAAGTCCTACCACACAGGGAGCGACAGGGGGAATAGCTGTTTCTTCAACTACTGAAGCAGATGACTCACTTGTTGATGAATCCGCTAGTTCAGGCTCTCTGCTGTTCAGAGCAGCTAATAGTCTAGGTATAGTGGACATGCTAAGTCCATCACACACACGCCATAATACCCAATATGGTATTGATTCCAATACACAACAGATGCCCTTCATGACAATAGGAGACAATCTATTAAAGAAACCCATTGAGATAGAAGACATAAATAGGATTGTCAAACATTGTCCAAGACCCACTGTTTCTTCAACGGCTACTGTGAGCTATTTGAAGAAAGCATGTAAAGGTAGAAATTACACACAAGAGGATATGCGCCTTATCCTCGATGGAATATTGGGACAAACTTCCCCCTGGAATTGGGGTAATGTTGGGACCATATCCATCCTAGAAGCAGGCAACATTACTGCCACAAATTATAAATTAAACACAGAAGATGGTAGGGACAATATGTGGAGAGAGGTCTCAGAAGAAATGGAACGAGCTTTCCAATCTAGATCCTCCCTCCCTACCGCAGTAGCCTGCAAGCAAAAGTCAGGAGAAACTGTGTTAGATTTTTGGAAAAGATTTAATGAGACATGGACACAAGAGGCAGGACTGACATTGCAAGACACCATGCATAGTCTACTGATTCAGACTTTCCTGTCCAATCTAAAACCCAGTGTCATGTTAACTGTAAAACAGATGATTTCTGAATGGCCCACTTGTACCAGAGAACAATTTCAATTGAAATTGACTGAGAAAGATGCTGCCGGATGTCTAGAGATACCCAAGGCGGTGGCCACTCATTTTCAGGAAGATCCCTTTCCCCACACAAACCCACCGTACAAGAGAAGGGGGGGTTTCAATAACCGAGGCAGAGGCCGGTTTAGGGGAAGAGGGAGGAATAATAGGGGACGGGACACGGGTTGTTTTAACTGTGGGGCTGAGGATCATTGGAGAAATCAATGTCCATATGAAACTCAGGACCACGTCCAGCATAGCCCCTCTCCAGGCCAACCACAAAGGGACCTCCCACAGCAGAATGTGAGGTTTCCTATCTCTTGGCAGACACAATCACAAAATAAATGAAGGTGCCCAGAAGGTGGTATCCCAGCATTCCCGCTTGTCTCTCACTCTTATAAGGAACAACCCCTTGTATCCTTGCATATACAGGGCAAATTAACCCCATTCTTGTTGGACTCAGGCGCGACTCGTTCGAGTCTGAGTGAGGATTATTATAAGGGAGAGGTAATGAATGCTGAACCTTCTATGGGAATAAATGGGATACTGACCAAGACTTATAAAACACCGCCTCTTCCAATTTTTGACCCCATACAGGGAATCACTCTGCTAGATCACTCATTCAGAATCATACCCAATTGTCCAGTTAATTTGTTAGGGAGAGACCTCATGGGAGAGTTGAACATCAACTTGAAATCCACAAGGAGAGGTGGTATAGTGGCTCATTCTGCCAAAATGCCAATCATCCCTGCCATGACAATGATTACTAAAGAAGACCCCTCATTTCCTGCTGGAACAATTAATGACAAAGTTTGGGCAAAAAGTGCCTTGGATGTGGGATTCATTTCCTGCACTCCATATAAGGCCACACTGAAGCCATGGGCTCAACCTGTGTTTCACAAACAATACCCTTTGTCAAAAGAAAAGGAGGAAGGAATAGCGCCCATGGTGGAACACTTTCTCAAGGAAGGAGTCCTTGAAGAGGTGATTTCACCATACAACAGCCCAATAAATCCAGTTAAGAAGCCGGACGGCTCTTACAGATTTGTGCAGGACCTGAGGGCCATTAATGATCTTGTGATTCCCATTGCCCCAATAGTGCCTGATGTACCAACACTCATTTCCTCCATCCCAGCTGATGCTGAGTTTTTCACAGTGATTGATCTGACAAATGCATTTTTTTCAATCCCTGTTGCCAAGGAGACACGCCCAATTTTTGCGTTTCATTACAGGAGAAAGACCCTTACTTGGTGTAAATTACCGCAAGGGTATGTAGATTCGCCTGTGGTCTACTCTGTTGTCCTCCAGGCTACCTTAAAGCCATGGACTCCTTGCCATGGTTCAGTTTTGGTTCAATACGCAGATGATTTGCTTCTCTGTAGTGTTAATCGGGCAGCCAGCCAAGGGGATAGTGTAGATCTCATGAACTGGTTATGTGAATGTGGTCATAAAGTGTCTAAGAAAAAGCTACAATGGTGTCAGAAAACTGTTGAATACCTTGGTTTTGTTCTCACAAAAGGTGAAAGGAAAGTCAGCCACAAAAGAGCTGCGGCTCTTATGGGTCTGCCCCGCCCATTGACCAAGAAAGACATGCTCACCTTTCTTGGTATGATTGGTTACTGCCGCCAATGGATACCTGACTGTTCCTACTATGACAACATTTTGAGACAAGCCACAGGTTCAGAAATGTCAGATCTTGTGAAATGGTCAGATGATATGTGCAATGCTTTTGTGTATCTGAAAAATGCTATGGTAATAGCCCCTGGTCTTGGTCTGCCCGCATATAATCAAATGTTTCATCTGTATGCTAGGGAAAATTGTAAAACTATGGCAGGGGTCCTGGCCCAGGAGCATGGAGGAAAACTCCGCCCTGTTGCTTTTTTCTCAAAAATGGTTCCAGTACAGGTCCAAGGCATGCCTGCGTGTCTCAGAGCACTAGCATCAAGCGCTATGGTGGTCCAAATGGCTACGTCACTCACTCTGGGACATGAGACCACCTTACATACCACCCACAATGTGTCTATTCTACTCAAGAATATACATACCCAACACATGTCAGCCCAGAGACTTAGTGGATATGAGGTTATACTGTTGTCAAACCCTAAGTTGAGAATAAAATATACCTCTCCCACTTCAGGTCCAGCTCCAATTTTAAATGCCTTATTAGGCTTAAAGGGAGAGCAGGATGAAGTTGTTCCACAGCATGATTGCCTGGAATTGATTCATCAGGACACCTCCCCAAGACAGGATATGTCTTCTGTGGCTCTTCCAGAGGCACAGAATGTTTTTGTAGATGGCTCTTGCTCGAGACCCACTGACACTGTTTACCATGCAGGATATGCGGTGGTGCAGTTGCCAGATAAAGTACTTGAAGCAAAACCCATCCCATACCAGTCAGCTCAGGCCGCTGAACTGATAGCCCTTACAAGAGCATGTCAGCTTTTTGAGGGTCAGGATGTAAATATTTACACAGATTCCAGATATGCGTTTGGCGTGTGCCACGATTTTGGAATAATTTGGGAAAAGAGAGGATTTATTGCAGCAGATGGAAAATCCATCTCACATTCATCTCTGGTGAAGGCTTTACTCAAAGCCATACAACTGCCAAGATCCCTTGCTATCCTACACTGTAGGGCACACACAAATGAACAAACTGATATTGCAAAGGGAAATGCTTTAGCTGACAAAGTAGCAAAAGAGGCGGCCCTTACCCAGCCTGCCATGATCCAAATGCCAATGCTCACCCCTGAAATGCCACTGTTGGATCAAACATTGCAGGATTTACAGACATATGCTACCTCAGAAGATATTAAGCAGTGGAATGCAGCTGGTGTGACAAAGAGTCCACAAACTGGACTTTGTGTCACAGAGGGGAGACCATGCATTCCAAAGGCCAGTGCACCTCTGTTCATCTCACAGTATCATGGAGTAGGTCACAGGGGATGGCAGGTTACATGTGAACTGCTGGATAATGATTTTTTCATTCCTGGCCTTCCCTCTTTGGTAAAATCATATGTGTCTAGATGCATTACATGCATAAGGAATAACCCAAACAATCCTCACAAGGCAAGACATGAACACCTGACATACCCATCAACACCTTTTACTCACCTACAGGTAGACTTTACACACATGCCAAAGGAAGGAAAAAGACAAGAATATCTTTTGGTAATTGTGGACATGTTTAGCCGCTGGGTAGAAAGCTTTGTAACCACAAAAGAAGATGCCCAAACTGTAGTGAGGATCCTTACACGGGAAATTATTCCCAGGTGGGGATGTCCACTCCAGATTAATTCTGACAACGGTCCAGCATTTGTGGCCAAGGTATGTCAGGATTTGGTGAAAACACTCAAAATTGAGTGGAAGTTTCACATTCCTTACCACCCTCAGAGCTCAGGTATAGTGGAAAGGATGAATAGGACCCTCAAGGATAAAATTAGGAAGGCTACTGGAGGTACCTTTGCAAACTGGAAGAAAATACTGCCTGCAGTCTTGGCAGAGGTAAGGATGACTCCTTCTAAAAAGACAGGTTACTCCCCCTTTGAGGTTCTAATGGGTAGGCCCTTTCCCACTCCCTGGGCTAGACAGCCACTCATGGTAGAAAGAGGGGATTTGGAATTGATTCAGGAGGAATATGTGAGAAAACTTATTGAAACTTTGGACAAGGTTGAAAGAAATGTTGCTCGCACCTTTCCTCTTTCTTCACAGGAACCAACTCACTCTTTCCAAGTCGGGGACCGTGTGGTGATACAAGCCCTCCATAGGAATCGGAAGCAAGAGTATCCCTTTGGGCCCCCCACTTCTGTGATCGCTGTCACCAGGACCGCTGTCCTGACTGAGGATTCCAAGGCCTGGATCCATGCCAGCCGTGTAAAAAGGGTGAACCAAGCCCCTAAGAAGCAAGACAAAGGCAAAGACACAGATACAGAAGAAGAAAAAGGAAGTGAAGCCGGTGTAAAAGTCTTTGAAGAAGATGACCTTTCTGATGCTCTCACAGAACTCTGGGCAGACATTTTGCTTCCTCATACTAGCAGCCCTGACTGTGTTCCTCCCAGTATGGACAATAACTAACTGTATTTATCACCCAGATGATTATGGAGTGATTAAGAGTATATGTAATACCTCCATACAAGCTAGTGACCCAGATAATGCAGAACCAGTGCACACACAAAACCATAGTACACAACATTCTAGTGTCAGAAAGAAACGAAGTCTAACCCGCACTAAGAGAAGGATGAGAAGAATGTCCTTTGTACAAGATAAGGGATGGGGGTTACAGGAAACACCAGTCTTGACTACTGAGGATGTAAATCAGACCATAGTGTTTACTCTGACTAAAAACCAGGTGTTTGACCCGACTAAAGTTACTTATGATATTGGACCTTATAATGTGTACATGTGTGGGAGGAATAAGCCCTGTGGTTACTGGGAGAATATATGGTGGACAACAGACCCTCATAAATGGGAGACCCAATCAGCTAGAATTCCCCTAGAGGACATAGGCACCTATCAAAGAATCTCTATAGCAAAAGGCCAAGGGAATATCATTTTCACAATAAGGAACCCACAGGTCAGAGATAGTGGGGAATATAGGTTGGGAATAACTGTGTCAGGAACAGACCCCTGGGCCAACCTCATATTACAGGTAAAACCCTCCCCAAGAGTCCATGTCAATACCATAGACAATTCATTCCCCAAAGTTAGGAATCGACTGGATAATGAGGTGACAGGAGTAGTGATGCAATCAGAAGACAGATTAAGCATTGAAACTGGTTACTCTGACAAAAATGAATGGATTGAATGGGTGAGATGGACCACTAAAAGTAAGGGACAGGGAGACTGTGTTTCATGTGCCAATCCCCGCCCCCTACTTGCCACAGTTCCTTTGTTAGAAGAAGAAACTAATATGTCCTGCCTAATTAGAATGTATAAAGATAACATCACTGAGAAGGAATGTTCTGATTTTGTTAAGAAGTTCCCTGTTACCGGATTACGAAATTTACCTTTGGCCTCTAAACCGGTACCAGGAAATTTTACCTGCTTTGAACATGATGATGCTAAGGGTAAAGATTTAGGTACATTCCCACCTAATTACTGTGTTAAGACCATCCGCACCTCCGCAGAAGGCTACCGGAAGGAATGGTTTCAGGACCACCGGCAGCAACTGTCAGATGTGTGGTGGCTGTGTGGAGATATGAGACTCAGAGCCAGACTCCCCAGCAGATGGAAGGGAAGCTGCGCTCTGACCCATCTTCTCATGCCTTTCTTTATGATCAAAGTAGAAGATGGGATAAGAAGCTTGCCCATCTTGGAAAAATCCAGATCTAGAAGGTATAAAAGAAATGCACCCCGTGGTTCCTTTGATAATAGAGTTTACATAGATGCTATAGGTGTACCAAGAGGAGTCCCTGATGAGTTTAAAGCTCAGGACCAGATTGCTGCAGGGTTTGCCTCTATTGCTATATGGGTACAGCCTAACAAAAATGTGGATTGGATTAATTACATTTATTATAATTAGAGATGAGCGAAGAAATGAAAAATTCGATTCGACTGATTCGGCGAATTCGTGGACAATATTCGATTCGAGTCGAATAAATTCGCTGTGAATTTAACTTAAAAAAGGGTGTTTCTAGGCTTCAGAGAGACTTAATATTAGTGCAGAACACTGTACCTTTAATTTAAATGCCCTTGGAGTCTGCTGGGGAAGAGAAATAATACTGTCAGTCAGTATGACATGCAGATGAGTGCCGTCGATCTTAGAATCACCGCACACTTCACTCATTTGGGCAGTCACGGGGCCAAAACCAGAGTGTGGAGCCACAGTGTGGCGGTGGAGGCAGCAGCAATGGGAGGCCATACAGCACCCTATGACAAAAATGGAAACCACCAGCAGTGTGAGGAGACCTGAAAGTGGCACATGGCAGAGTGTGGCGATAGAGACAGCAGCAATGGGAGGCCGTACAGGGACCCATGACACACTCTGGACCTGGCAGCAGCATGAGGAGGCGGTACAGGGGCCCATGACAGATTACGGGCCTGGCAGCAGCATGAGGAGTCGGTACAGGGGCCCATGGCAGATTACGGGCCTGGCAGCAGCAATGGGAGGCCGTACAGGGACCCATGACACACTCTGGACCTGGCAGCAGCATGGGGAGGCGGTACAGGGGCCCATGACAGATTACGGGCCTGGCAGCAGCATGAGGAGTCGGTACGGGGGCCCATGACACACTCTGGACCTGGCAGCAGCATGAGGAGGCGGTACAGGGGCGCATGACAGATTACGAGCCTGGCAGCAGCAACTTGGACAGGAGGACGTTCAGCTTCTGCACCGTCGGGTGCGTGCTCGCAAACTGTTGTCTCTTGGAAACGGATTCCAAGAAAGACTGCTGACGGAATCCGTGAAGAGGAGTAGCAGGAGAAGGAGCATCTGAACGAGCGGAATATGCCAACAAGCGACAACAGTGGCCCATGACAGATTACGGGCCTGGCAGCAGCATGAGGAGTCGGTACGGGGGCCCATGGCAGATTACGGGCCTGGCAGCAGCTATGGGAGGCCCGTAATCTGCCAGCACCCTATGACAAAAAATGGAACCCACCAGCAGTGTGAGGAGACCTGAAAGTGGCACATGGCAGAGTGTGGCGATGGAGACAGCAGCAATGGGAGGCCGTACAGGGACCCATGAGAGACTCTGGACCTGGCAGCAGCATGAGGAGGCGGTATAGGGGCCCATGGCAGATTAGGGGCCTGGCAGCAGCTATGGGAGGCCCGTAATCTGCCAGCACCCTATGACAAAAAATGGAACACACCAGCAGTGTGAGGAGACCTGAAAGTGGCACATGGCAGAGTGTGGCGATGGAGGCAGCAGCAATGGGAGGCCGTACAGGGACCCATGAGAGACTCTGGACTTGGCAGCAGCATGAGGAGGCGGTATAGGGGCCCATGGCAGATTAGGGGCCTGGCAGCAGCTATGGGAGGCCCGTAATCTGCCAGCACCCTATGACAAAAAATGGAACACACCAGCAGTGTGAGGAGACCTGAAAGTGGCACATGTTTGGGGCATGATTCATGGCGGATTTAGTCAGTTGTGTCAGGAACTGGTGGTTTGAAATCCAGACTAATCCACGCCTGATTCATTTTCACAAACGTCAGTCTCTCCACACTTTGGGTGGACAGTCGTGTCCTCCGCGGAGTTGCAATACCTCCTGCCGCACTAAACACGCGCTCCGATGCCACGCTACTGGCCGGGCATGACAGCCTTTCAAGGGCAAATTCAGCTAGTTGGGGCCAAAGGTCAAGTTTCGTTGCCCAGTAGTCAAGGGGATTGTCTACCTCGGTTGGCAGGGTGCTGTCCAAGTAGGCCTAAGCCTGTTGTTTGAGGTCCTGCTCCAGGTCCACCTGATGCTGCTGCTGCTGCTGCGGCTGGTTAGTAGTTTCCTCACTGCGCTGGTGAAGAAAGCTACTCATCATCGACTGCAGACTGAGGCAGCCGCTGCTGGTGGAGCTGCCACTGCTCCTACCACCCCACCCCTCCCCTGCTGCCATGGCAGCGGAACACGAGCGCACAGGGCCCACAGTGTCTGAGGATGGACGTTGGCGCAGACAGGCAGAGACCAGCTGACTACATAGGTGTTTTTTATAGTACGTTATTTTGGCCTCCCTCTCAGCAGGTGTGAAAAAGGCCACCATTTTTGAACGGTAGCGAGGGTCCAACAAGGTGGACAGCCAAAAGTCATCCCTCTGTCTGATGGTTATTATTCGGCTGTCGCTACGCAAGCAACCGAGCATGCTATGGGCCATTTGTGCCAAGGAATGCGAGGGACTCCCTGCCTCCATCTCCACAGCATACTGCCACGGTGCGTCTAGGTCCTCTGTCTCCTCTTCCTCCTCCTCTACCAGATGCTCCTGCTCCTCCACTCCTGTCCGCTGAGTGGAAAAACCACCCATTTCACTCAATAATTCCTGAGCACCAATGTCCTCCTCTACCTCCTCCTCTTCTTCCAGTCCTGCCCCCACAGGGGCCATGTGGCGTTGAGATCTGTGCGCCACGTCTACCGCACCCTGACCAGCCATTGTTAACAGCATTTGTTCCAGGACGTGCAACAGAGGAATGACGTCGTTCATCCCATAGTCCTGCCGACTCACGAATAGCGTGGCCTCCTCAAAGGGCCTGAGCAAGCGCAGGTGTCACGCATGAGCTGCCAATGGCTGACATCTAAGTTACACAGGGAGTACCTTTATCTGCTTTTAACATCAGGAAATCTGTGATGGCCTTTTGCTGTTCGTAAAGGCGGTCTAACATATGTAGGGTTGAATTCCACCTTGTTGCAACGTCACAGCATGAGGAGTCGGTATAGGGGCCCATGGCAGATTAGGGGCCTGGCAGCAGTTATGGGAGGCCCATAATCTGCCAGCACCCTATGACAAAAAATGGAACACACCAGCAGTGTGAGGAGACCTGAAAGTGGCACATGGCAGAGTGTGGCGATGGAGACAGCAGCAATGGGAGGCCGTACAGGGACCCATGAGAGACTCTGGACCTGGCAGCAGCATGAGGAGGCGGTATATAGGGGCCTACGGCAGATTAGGGGCCTGGCAGCAGCTATAGGAGGCCCGTAATCTGCCAGCACCCTATGTCAAAAAATTCAACACACCAGCAGTGTGTGAGGAGACCTGAAAGTGGCACATGGCAGAGTGTGGCGATGGAGACAGCAGCAATGGGAGGCCGTACAGGGACCCATGACAGACTCTGGACTTGGCAGCAGCATGAGGAGGCGGTATATAGGGGCTTATGGCAGATTAGGGGCCTGGCAGCAGCTATAGGAGGCCCGTAATCTGCCAGCACCCTATGTCAAAAAATTCAACACACCAGCAGTGTGAGGAGACCTGAAAGTGGCACATGGCAGAGTGTGGCGATGGAGACAGCAGCAATGGGAGGCCGTACAGGGACCCATGACAGACTCTGAACTTGGCAGCAGCATGAGGAGGCGTTATATAGGGGCCCATGGCAGATTAGGGGCCTGGCAGCAGCTATGTGAGGCCCGTAATCTGCCTGCACCCTATGTCAAAAAATTTAACACACCAGCAGTGTGAAGAGACCTGAAAGTGGCACATGGCAGCAGAGTGTGGCGATGGAGACAGCAGCAATGGGAGGCCGTACAGGGACCATGACAGACTCTGGACTTGGCAGCAGCATGAGGAGGCGGTATATAGGGGCCCATGGCAGATTAGGGGCCTGGCAGCAGCTATGTGAGGCCCGTTATCTTGCAGCACCCTATGTCAAAAAATTTAACACACCAGCAGTGTGAAGAGACCTGAAAGTGGCACATGGCAGCAGAGTGTGGCGATGGAGACAGCAGCAATGGGAGGCCGTACAGGGACCCATGAGAGACTCTGGACCTGGCAGCAGCAGGAGGAGGCGGTATATAGGGGCCCATGGCAGATTAGGGGCCTGGCAGCAGCTATGTGAGGCCCGTAATCTGCCTGCACCCTATGTCAAAAAATTTAACACACCAGCAGTGTGAAGAGACCTGAAAGTGGCACATGGCAGCAGAGTGTGGCGATGGAGACAGCAGCAATGGGAGGCCGTACAGGGACCCATGACAGACTCTGAACTTGGCAGCAGCATGAGGAGGCGGTATATAGGGGCCCATGGCAGATTAGGGGCCTGGCAGCAGCTATAGGAGGCCCGTAATCTGCCAGCACCCTATGTCAAAAAATTTAACACACCAGCAGTGTGAAGAGACCTGAAAGTGGCACATGGCAGCAGAGTGTGGCGATGGAGACAGCAGCAATGGGAGGCCGTACAGGGACCATGACAGACTCTGGACTTGGCAGCAGCATGAGGAGGCGGTATATAGGGGCCCATGGCAGATTAGGGGCCTGGCAGCAGCTATGTGAGGCCCGTTATCTTGCAGCACCCTATGTCAAAAAATTTTACACACCAGCAGTGTGAAGAGACCTGAAAGTGGCACATGGCAGCAGAGTGTGGCGATGGAGACAGCAGCAATGGGAGGCCGTACAGGGACCCATGAGAGACTCTGGACCTGGCAGCAGCAGGAGGAGGCGGTATATAGGGGCCCATGGCAGATTAGGGGCCTGGCAGCAGCTATGTGAGGCCCGTAATCTGCCTGCACCCTATGTCAAAAAATTTAACACACCAGCAGTGTGAAGAGACCTGAAAGTGGCACATGGCAGCAGAGTGTGGCGATGGAGACAGCAGCAATGGGAGGCCGTACAGGGACCATGACAGACTCTGGACTTGGCAGCAGCATGAGGAGGCGGTATATAGGGGCCCATGGCAGATTAGGGGCCTGGCAGCAGCTATGTGAGGCCCGTAATCTGCCTGCACCCTATGTCAAAAAATTTAACACACCAGCAGTGTGAAGAGACCTGAAAGTGGCACATGGCAGCAGAGTGTGGCGATGGAGACAGCAGCAATGGGAGGCCGTACAGGGACCATGACAGACTCTGGACTTGGCAGCAGCATGAGGAGGCGGTATATAGGGGCCCATGGCAGATTAGGGGCCTGGCAGCAGCTATGTGAGGCCCGTTATCTTGCAGCACCCTATGTCAAAAAATTTAACACACCAGCAGTGTGAAGAGACCTGAAAGTGGCACATGGCAGCAGAGTGTGGCGATGGAGACAGCAGCAATGGGAGGCCGTACAGGGACCCATGAGAGACTCTGGACCTGGCAGCAGCAGGAGGAGGCGGTATATAGGGGCCCATGGCAGATTAGGGGCCTGGCAGCAGCTATGTGAGGCCCGTAATCTGCCTGCACCCTATGTCAAAAAATTTAACACACCAGCAGTGTGAAGAGACCTGAAAGTGGCACATGGCAGCAGAGTGTGGCGATGGAGACAGCAGCAATGGGAGGCCGTACAGGGACCCATGACAGACTCTGAACTTGGCAGCAGCATGAGGAGGCGGTATATAGGGGCCCATGGCAGATTAGGGGCCTGGCAGCAGCTATAGGAGGCCCGTAATCTGCCAGCACCCTATGTCAAAAAATTTAACACACCAGCAGTGTGAAGAGACCTGAAAGTGGCACATGGCAGCAGAGTGTGGCGATGGAGACAGCAGCAATGGGAGGCCGTACAGGGACCATGACAGACTCTGGACTTGGCAGCAGCATGAGGAGGCGGTATATAGGGGCCCATGGCAGATTAGGGGCCTGGCAGCAGCTATGTGAGGCCCGTTATCTTGCAGCACCCTATGTCAAAAAATTTTACACACCAGCAGTGTGAAGAGACCTGAAAGTGGCACATGGCAGCAGAGTGTGGCGATGGAGACAGCAGCAATGGGAGGCCGTACAGGGACCCATGAGAGACTCTGGACCTGGCAGCAGCAGGAGGAGGCGGTATATAGGGGCCCATGGCAGATTAGGGGCCTGGCAGCAGCTATGTGAGGCCCGTAATCTGCCTGCACCCTATGTCAAAAAATTTAACACACCAGCAGTGTGAAGAGACCTGAAAGTGGCACATGGCAGCAGAGTGTGGCGATGGAGACAGCAGCAATGGGAGGCCGTACAGGGACCATGACAGACTCTGGACTTGGCAGCAGCATGAGGAGGCGGTATATAGGGGCCCATGGCAGATTAGGGGCCTGGCAGCAGCTATGTGAGGCCCGTAATCTGCCAGCACCCTATGTCAAAAAATTTAACACACCAGCAGTGTGAAGAGACCTGAAAGTGGCACATGGCAGCAGAGTGTGGCGATGGAGACAGCAGCAATGGGAGGCCGTACAGGGACCCATGAGAGACTCTGGACCTGGCAGCAGCAGGAGGAGGCGGTATATAGGGGCCCATGGCAGATTAGGGGCCTGGCAGCAGCTATGTGAGGCCCGTAATCTGCCAGCACCCTATGTCAAAAAATTTAACACACCAGCAGTGTGAAGAGACCTGAAAGTGGCACATGGCAGCAGAGTGTGGCGATGGAGACAGCAGCAATGGGAGGCCGTACAGGGACCCATGAGAGACTCTGGACCTGGCAGCAGCAGGAGGAGGCGGTATATAGGGGCCCATGGCAGATTAGGGGCCTGGCAGCAGCTATGTGAGGCCCGTAATCTGCCTGCACCCTATGTCAAAAAATTTAACACACCAGCAGTGTGAAGAGACCTGAAAGTGGCACATGGCAGCAGAGTGTGGCGATGGAGACAGCAGCAATGGGAGGCCGTACAGGGACCATGACAGACTCTGGACTTGGCAGCAGCATGAGGAGGCGGTATATAGGGGCCCATGGCAGATTAGGGGCCTGGCAGCAGCTATGTGAGGCCCGTAATCTGCCAGCACCCTATGTCAAAAAATTTAACACACCAGCAGTGTGAAGAGACCTGAAAGTGGCACATGGCAGCAGAGTGTGGCGATGGAGACAGCAGCAATGGGAGGCCGTACAGGGACCCATGAGAGACTCTGGACCTGGCAGCAGCAGGAGGAGGCGGTATATAGGGGCCCATGGCAGATTAGGGGCCTGGCAGCAGCTATGTGAGGCCCGTAATCTGCCTGCACCCTATGTCAAAAAATTTAACACACCAGCAGTGTGAAGAGACCTGAAAGTGGCACATGGCAGCAGAGTGTGGCGATGGAGACAGCAGCAATGGGAGGCCGTACAGGGACCATGACAGACTCTGGACTTGGCAGCAGCATGAGGAGGCGGTATATAGGGGCCCATGGCAGATTAGGGGCCTGGCAGCAGCTATGTGAGGCCCGTTATCTTGCAGCACCCTATGTCAAAAAATTTAACACACCAGCAGTGTGAAGAGACCTGAAAGTGGCACATGGCAGCAGAGTGTGGCGATGGAGACAGCAGCAATGGGAGGCCGTACAGGGACCCATGAGAGACTCTGGACCTGGCAGCAGCAGGAGGAGGCGGTATATAGGGGCCCATGGCAGATTAGGGGCCTGGCAGCAGCTATGTGAGGCCCGTAATCTGCCTGCACCCTATGTCAAAAAATTTAACACACCAGCAGTGTGAAGAGACCTGAAAGTGGCACATGGCAGCAGAGTGTGGCGATGGAGACAGCAGCAATGGGAGGCCGTACAGGGACCCATGACAGACTCTGAACTTGGCAGCAGCATGAGGAGGCGGTATATAGGGGCCCATGGCAGATTAGGGGCCTGGCAGCAGCTATAGGAGGCCCGTAATCTGCCAGCACCCTATGTCAAAAAATTTAACACACCAGCAGTGTGAAGAGACCTGAAAGTGGCACATGGCAGCAGAGTGTGGCGATGGAGACAGCAGCAATGGGAGGCCGTACAGGGACCATGACAGACTCTGGACTTGGCAGCAGCATGAGGAGGCGGTATATAGGGGCCCATGGCAGATTAGGGGCCTGGCAGCAGCTATGTGAGGCCCGTTATCTTGCAGCACCCTATGTCAAAAAATTTAACACACCAGCAGTGTGAAGAGACCTGAAAGTGGCACATGGCAGCAGAGTGTGGCGATGGAGACAGCAGCAATGGGAGGCCGTACAGGGACCCATGAGAGACTCTGGACCTGGCAGCAGCATGAGGAGGCGGTATATTGGGGCCCATGGCAGATTAGGGGCCTGGCAGCAGCTATGTGAGGCCCGTTATCTTGCAGCACCCTATGTCAAAAAATTTTACACACCAGCAGTGTGAAGAGACCTGAAAGTGGCACATGGCAGCAGAGTGTGGCGATGGAGACAGCAGCAATGGGAGGCCGTACAGGGACCCATGAGAGACTCTGGACCTGGCAGCAGCAGGAGGAGGTGGTATATAGGGGCCCATGGCAGATTAGGGGCCTGGCAGCAGCTATGTGAGGCCCGTTATCTTGCAGCACCCTATGTCAAAAAATTTAACACACCAGCAGTGTGAAGAGACCTGAAAGTGGCACATGGCAGCAGAGTGTGGCGATGGAGACAGCAGCAATGGGAGGCCGTACAGGGACCCATGAGAGACTCTGGACCTGGCAGCAGCATGAGGAGGCGGTATATTGGGGCCCATGGCAGATTAGGGGCCTGGCAGCAGCTATGTGAGGCCCGTTATCTTGCAGCACCCTATGTCAAAAAATTTTACACACCAGCAGTGTGAAGAGACCTGAAAGTGGCACATGGCAGCAGAGTGTGGCGATGGAGACAGCAGCAATGGGAGGCCGTACAGGGACCCATGAGAGACTCTGGACCTGGCAGCAGCAGGAGGAGGTGGTATATAGGGGCCCATGGCAGATTAGGGGCCTGGCAGCAGCTATGTGAGGCCCGTAATCTGCCTGCACCCTATGTCAAAAAATTTAACACACCAGCAGTGTGAAGAGACCTGAAAGTGGCACATGGCAGCAGAGTGTGGCGATGGAGACAGCAGCAATGGGAGGCCGTACAGGGACCCATGAGAGACTCTGGACCTGGCAGCAGCAGGAGGAGGCGGTATATAGGGGCCTATGGCAGATTAGGGGCCTGGCAGCAGCTATAGGAGGCCCGTAATCTGCCAGCACCCTATGTCAAAAAATTCAACACACCAGCAGTGTGAGGAGACCTGAAAGTGGCACATGTTTGAGGCATGATTCATGGCGGATTTAGTCAGTTGTGTCAGGAACTGGTGGTTTGAAATCCAGACTAATCCACGCCTGATTCATTTTCACAAACGTGAGTCTCTCCACACTTTGGGTGGACAGTCGTGTCCTCCGCGGAGTTACAATACCTCCTGCCGCACTAAACACGCGCTCCGATGCCACGCTACTGGCCGGGCATGACAGCCTTTCAAGGGCAAATTCAGCTAGTTGGGGCCAAAGGTCAAGTTTCGTTGCCCAGTAGTCAAGGGGATTGTCTACCTCGGTTGGCAGGGTGCTGTCCAAGTAGGCCCAAGCCTGTTGTTTGAGCTCCTGCTCCAGGTCCACCTGATGCTGCTGCTGCTGCTGCGGCTGGTTAGTAGTTTCCTCACTGCGCTGGTGAAGAAAGCTACTCATCATCGACTGCAGACTGAGGCAGCCGCTGCTGGTGGAGCTGCCACTGCTCCTACCACCCCACCCCTCCCCTGCTGCCATGCCAGCGGAACGCGAGCGCACAGGGCCCACAGTGTCTGAGGATGGACGTTGGCGCACAAAGGCAGAGACCAACTGACTACATAGGTGGTTTTTATAGTACGTAATTTTGGCCTCCCTCTCAGCAGGTGTGAAAAAGGCCACCATTTTGGACCGGTAGCGAGGGTCCAACAAGGTGGACAGCCAAAAGTCATCCCTCTGTCTGATGGTTATTATTCGGCTGTCGCTACGCAAGCAACCGAGCATGCTATGGGCCATTTGTGCCAAGGAATGCGAGGGACTCCCTGCCTCCATCTCCACAGCATACTGCCACGGTGCGTCTGGGTCCTCTGTCTCCTCCTCCTCCTCCTCTACCAGATGCTCCTGCTCCTCCACTCCTGTCCGCTGAGTGGAAAAACCACCCATTTCACTCAATAATTCCTGAGCACAAATGTCCTCCTCTACCTCCTCCTCTTCTTCCTGTCCTGCCCCCACAGGGGTCATGTGGCGTTGAGATCTGTGCGCCACGTCTACCGCACCCTGACCAGCCATTGTTAACAGCATTTGTTCCAGGACGTGCAACAGAGGAATGACGTCGTTCATCCCATAGTCCTGCCGACTCACGAATAGCGTGGCCTCCTCAAAGGGCCTGAGCAAGCGGCAGGTGTCACGCATGAGCTGCCAATGGCTGACATCTAAGTTACACAGGGGAGTACCTTTATCCGCTTGTAACATCAGGAAATCGGTGATGGCCTTTCGCTGCTCGTAAAGGCGGTCTAACATGTGTAGGGTTGAATTCCACCTTGTTGCAACGTCGCAGATCAGGCGATGCTGTGGAATTCCGTTCTGCCGCTGCAGCTCAATGAGGGTGTTCTTTGCGGTGTAGGAATGGCTGAAATGCATGCACAGTTTACGTGACATTTTAAGGATGTCTTGCAGTGGGATGGTGGATTTTAGGAACCGCTTGACAACCAGATTGAACACGTGAGCCATGCATGGCGCATGGCACAACCTTCCTTGACGCAGAGCAGACACCATGTTCTTTCCGTTGTCAGTCAACATGGTTCCGATTTTTAGTTTGCGCGGAGACAGCCATCTGTCGATTTCTCTGTTCATTACACTCAGCAGTTCCTCCCCTGTGTGACTACGTTCGCCAAGGCATACCAGGTGCAGCACAGCGTGACACCGTTGCGCCCTGCACATGTGATATGCCGGTCGGGTAATGGGACTTGGCACGGGGGTGGCGGCTGAGGACACGGCGGAAAAAGAGGTGGTAGAGGCGGACATGCTTGCTGGACCAAGGACGTGCAAACGTGGAGGCAAAAGCGTCGTGACCTGTCCAAGTTGCTGGTGCGGCTGTGCCGGCACCACGTTCACCCAGTGGGCCGTAAATGACATGTACTGTCCCTGACCGTAGTTACAGCTCCACACGTCGGCGCTGCCGTGCACTTTGGCAGAGACCGACATGCTCAAAGACTGGCCCACCATCTCTTCTACATGTGAATGCAGGGCTGGCACTGCCTTTTGGGCAAAGAAATGACGGCTTGGCACTCTCCACCGCGGCGCGGCACAAGCCATCATTTCTCGGAAAGGTGCTGAGTCCACCAGTTGGAAAGGGAGGGACTGCAGCACCAGCAACTTGGACAGGAGGACGTTCAGCTTTTGCACCGTCGGGTGCGTGCTCGCAAACTGTTGTCTCTTGGATACGGATTCCAAGAAAGACTGTTGACGGAATCCGAGAAGAGGAGTAGCAGGAGAAGGAGCATCTGAACGAGCGGAAGATGCCAATGAGCGACAACTCCCCTCAGCAGAGGTGTTGGAGCCTTGACTGGCTGATAGAGGGCGATTGACGACGTCGGGTGACGGAGCAAGTAACGGAGCGGGTGATGGAGCGGGGGCTGGGGCAGGCAGAACCGCCGTATGTTTATCACGGTTTTCCCAGGCCACCGAATGGTGACGCTGCATATGCTGACGCAACGCTGTAGTCCCAACATGGGCCCCCTGGCCACGCTTGCATTTCTGGCCACATAGTCGACATACGGCTACGTTTACTTCCTCGGGCGGCTTGAGGAAAAATTGCCACACCACCGAGTAGGAAACTTTGCCCCCGCTACTCTTCACTGGCTGACTGCTACTTCCTCCGTGCGCACCGGCACCACTACTGGCCGTGGTGGTAGGCTGCAGTGGAGCTGGTGCTCTACTCCGTGGACGTTTGGCTCCACTGACACTGATGCGACCCTGCTGCTGTCTCCTGGGCAACCCACCGACTGTTTTGCTCGCTGCCAAGCTGCCACCCTCTTCTCCTGATGATGCGGAAGAAATTGCCTGATGACGACGAGGCTGCCAAGTGCGATCAACCTCCTCATCATCAAGTAGGGTCTCCGCCTCACTACTAGCCCCCTCGGCTGCGTCTGGGTCAGGAGACAGACCTGTCTCTAGACCGGCTACCGAGCCACTCTCCTCGCCAGTACTTGTTCGCTTGGCTGCTGAAAAGGCCGATGTCTCCCCCCGTTCCTGACCGCCCTCTGTTAGCTCTTCCTCACTGTACAGTGGGGCTGAGCCCACAGCATGCGATACTTCGCTTGGTGAGGGAACAGCAAAGGACAGGGGCAGGTAGAGGACACGTGATTTCAGTGGGCTTGGTCCCGGGCCATGCCAACTAACGGTTGTGTCTGACGTACCCACCGACCGTTGGCTGTAGGTGTCAGAGGTGACCTGGGAAGAGGAAGACGACCGAGCCAACCAATCAATGACGGCAGGGTTGTCGGTGGAGACACGACCGCTGGATGACACCGGGAGCACTGGCCTCTGGCTGCGAATACTGCTGCCTCGACCCCTTCCTCTGCTGCCACGTCTGCTCGCTCCTAAAACATTGCCTCCTCTGCCACTCCTCTGCATGTTGTCTGACATACTATTTAATTCAACGATTAGGTGTCCCTGAGTAACAATTCTCTGGCACTCAGTAACAATTCTGTCTGTCCCTGAGTATGAATTCTGTGGCCCTGAGTAACAATTGTGTGTCTGTGCAAGTAACAATTCTGTGTCTGTGCAAGTAACAATTTTGTGTCTGTGAGAGTAACAATTCTCTGGCACTCAGTAACAATTCTGTCTGTCCCTGAGTAACAATTCTCTGGCACTCAGTAACAATTCTGTCTGTCCCTGAGTAACAATTCTGTCTGTCCCTGAGTATGAATTCTGTGGCCCTGAGTAAGAATTCTCTGGCACTCAGTAACAATTCTGTCTGTCCCTGAGTATGAATTCTGTGGCCCTGAGTAACAATTGTGTGTCTGTGCAAGTAACAATTCTGTGTCTGTGCAAGTAACAATTTTGTGTCTGTGAGAGTAACAATTCTCTGGCACTCAGTAACAATTCTGTCTGTCCCTGAGTAACAATTCTCTGGCACTCAGTAACAATTCTGTCTGTCCCTGAGTATGAATTCTGTGGCCCTGAGTAACAATTCTGTCTCTGTGCGAGTAACAATTCTGTGTCTGTGCAAGTAACAATTTTGTGTCTGTGAGAGTAACAATTCTCTGGCACTCAGTAACAATTCTGTCTGTCCCTGAGTAACAATTCTCTGGCACTCAGTAACAATTCTGTCTGTCCCTGAGTAACAATTCTCTGGCACTCAGTAACAATTCTGTCTGTCCCTGAGTAACAATTCTCTGGCACTCAGTAACAATTGTGTGTCTGTGCAAGTAACAATTCTGTGTCTGTGCAAGTAACAATTTTGTGTCTGTGAGAGTAACAATTCTCTGGCACTCAGTAACAATTCTGTCTGTCCCTGAGTAACAATTCTCTGGCACTCAGTAACAATTCTGTCTGTCCCTGAGTATGAATTCTGTGGCCCTGAGTAACAATTCTGTCTCTGTGCGAGTAACAATTCTGTGTCTGTGCAAGTAACAATTTTGTGTCTGTGAGAGTAACAATTCTCTGGCACTCAGTAACAATTCTGTCTGTCCCTGAGTAACAATTCTCTGGCACTCAGTAACAATTCTGTCTGTCCCTGAGTAACAATTCTCTGGCACTCAGTAACAATTCTGTCTGTCCCTGAGTAACAATTCTCTGGCACTCAGTAACAATTGTGTGTCTGTGCAAGTAACAATTCTGTGTCTGTGCAAGTAACAATTTTGTGTCTGTGAGAGTAACAATTCTCTGGCACTCAGTAACAATTCTGTCTGTCCCTGAGTAACAATTCTCTGGCACTCAGTAACAATTCTGTCTGTCCCTGAGTATGAATTCTGTGGCCCTGAGTAACAATTCTGTCTCTGTGCGAGTAACAATTCTGTGTCTGTGCAAGTAACAATTTTGTGTCTGTGAGAGTAACAATTCTCTGGCACTCAGTAACAATTCTGTCTGTCCCTGAGTAACAATTCTCTGGCACTCAGTAACAATTCTGTCTGTCCCTGAGTAACAATTCTCTGGCACTCAGTAACAATTCTGTCTGTCCCTGAGTAACAATTCTCTGGCACTCAGTAACAATTGTGTGTCTGTGCAAGTAACAATTCTGTGTCTGTGCAAGTAACAATTTTGTGTCTGTGAGAGTAACAATTCTCTGGCACTCAGTAACAATTCTGTCTGTCCCTGAGTAACAATTCTCTGGCACTCAGTAACAATTCTGTCTGTCCCTGAGTATGAATTCTGTGGCCCTGAGTAACAATTCTGTCTCTGTGCGAGTAACAATTCTGTGTCTGTGCAAGTAACAATTTTGTGTCTGTGAGAGTAACAATTCTCTGGCACTCAGTAACAATTCTGTCTGTCCCTGAGTAACAATTCTATGGCACTCAGTAACAATTCTGTCTTCCCTGAGTAACAATTCTCTGGCACTCAGTAACAATTCTGTCTGTCCCTGAGTATGAATTCTGTGGCCCTGAGTAACAATTCTGTCTCTGTGCGAGTAACAATTCTGTGTCTGTGCAAGTAACAATTTTGTGTCTGTGAGAGTAACAATTCTCTGGCACTCAGTAACAATTCTGTCTGTCCCTGAGTAACAATTCTCTGGCACTCAGTAACAATTCTGTCTGTCCCTGAGTAACAATTCTCTGGCACTCAGTAACAATTGTGTGTCTGTGCAAGTAACAATTCTGTGTCTGTGCAAGTAACAATTTTGTGTCTGTGAGAGTAACAATTCTCTGGCACTCAGTAACAATTCTGTCTGTCCCTGAGTAACAATTCTCTGGCACTCAGTAACAATTCTGTCTGTCCCTGAGTATGAATTCTGTGGCCCTGAGTAACAATTCTGTCTCTGTGCGAGTAACAATTCTGTGTCTGTGCAAGTAACAATTTTGTGTCTGTGAGAGTAACAATTCTCTGGCACTCAGTAACAATTCTGTCTGTCCCTGAGTAACAATTCTCTGGCACTCAGTAACAATTCTGTCTGTCCCTGAGTAACAATTCTCTGGCACTCAGTAACAATTCTGTCTGTCCCTGAGTAACAATTCTCTGGCACTCAGTAACAATTGTGTGTCTGTGCAAGTAACAATTCTGTGTCTGTGCAAGTAACAATTTTGTGTCTGTGAGAGTAACAATTCTCTGGCACTCAGTAACAATTCTGTCTGTCCCTGAGTAACAATTCTCTGGCACTCAGTAACAATTCTGTCTGTCCCTGAGTATGAATTCTGTGGCCCTGAGTAACAATTGTGTGTCTGTGCAAGTAACAATTCTGTGTCTGTGCAAGTAACAATTTTGTGTCTGTGAGAGTAACAATTCTCTGGCACTCAGTAACAATTCTGTCTGTCCCTGAGTAACAATTCTCTGGCACTCAGTAACAATTCTGTCTGTCCCTGAGTAACAATTCTGTCTGTCCCTGAGTATGAATTCTGTGGACCTGAGTAAGAATTCTCTGGCACTCAGTAACAATTCTGTCTGTCCCTGAGTATGAATTCTGTGGCCCTGAGTAACAATTGTGTGTCTGTGCAAGTAACAATTCTGTGTCTGTGCAAGTAACAATTTTGTGTCTGTGAGAGTAACAATTCTCTGGCACTCAGTAACAATTCTGTCTGTCCCTGAGTAACAATTCTCTGGCACTCAGTAACAATTCTGTCTGTCCCTGAGTAACAATTCTCTGGCACTCAGTAACAATTCTGTCTGTCCCTGAGTAACAATTCTGTCTGTCCCTGAGAATGAATTCTGTGGCCCTGAGTAAGAATTCTCTGGCACTCAGTAACAATTCTGTCTGTCCCTGAGTAACAATTCTCTGGCACTCAGTAACAATTCTGTCTGTCCCTGAGTAAAAATTCTGTGGCCCTAATAACGTTTCTGTGGCCCTAAGTAACAATTCTCTGGCACTGAGTAACAATTCTGTCTGTCCCTGAGTATGAATTCTGTGGCCCTAACTAGCGTTTCTTTGTCCCTAAAGAACGATTCTGTGGCCCTCATTAACAAGTCTGTGTCCCTGAGTAATGGTTCTCTGTCCCTAAGTAACTTCTCTCTGTCCCCAAGTATTGTTTCTGTGGCCCTAACTCTGTCCCTGTCCCTAGTACAGAGCGGTCTGCCTCTGTTCAATGACTGCAGGCAAATGAAGATTTCCAAAATGGCCGCTATATATACCTCGACCATTACACAGTGCTGGCTGGCTGGCTGCTGATTGGCTGATGCGATCACATGTCGTTGAGGAATGCATTATGGGGCAGCGCGCCTTGTCTGCGCGCCTTCCCCGACATCCCCGCTCCGTCGCCGCACATGTCAGCCGCCATTTTCGGAAAAATTTCGATTCGCGCGTCCGAATTAGGCTGTTTTTCGGATTCGGCACGAATCGAAATTTTTCCGAAATTCGACTCGAATTCCACTTCGGATACTTCGATTCGCTCATCTCTAATTATAATCAACAAAGGTTTGTTAACTATACTAGAGATGCTCTAAAGGGGGTCTCTGCCCAACTTGATGCAACATCCCTTACTGCTTGGCAAAACCGCATTGCTCTTGATATGTTATTAGCTGAGAAAGGAGGAGTATGTAAAATGTTTGGTTCCTACTGCTGTACTTTTATCCCCAATAACACCGCTCCTGATGGAAGCATTACTAGAGCTCTTCAAGGCCTCCAAATGTTGTCTGAAGAATTGGCTGAAAACTCAGGAGTAGAAAATCCACTAGCTGGTTTTTTTGAAAATTGGTTTGGTAGATGGGGAACTCTGATGAAAACTATGCTGATTTCTATAGTAATGGCTGCTGCAGTATTAACTCTGTGTGGTTGCTGTTGTATCCCCTGCATCCGAGGTTTAATGCAGAAACTTATTGACGCCACCATTACTAGAACCATGTGGAATCAGTGTCTTGATAAAGGACCTACTAAGGGCCCCAGGTACCAACCTGTAAAAAAGGTGTAAGGTCACGTGCGTGACCTAAGAGGGGGTTTGAAGGAATTAGCCTTTCAGCATTACCATACCGCCATATTGTCTCTTGACCTGAGATCTGCCATTTTAAGATAAGAATCCATTTTGAGATTTATGTCAGTACTTAAAGATGAATTTGTGTTTTAAGACTGTTTCTTACTTTCGATAAGAGTCTGAGGTTCCTCTTTTTCTTTCAGATGTAACTTCCTTTTTTCCTCTACCTAGCATAAGACTGAAAGTCTGCGGTGGGCTTTTTTCCTGTTGCAAGAGTATTAATAAACTATAGCCAGCGCTAAAAGGGAAGTTGTCTACTTTCTATATTAATGCTTGACGCATATAATAATAATTAACATAAATGCTAAATGATTGGGCATTACTGACGTATATAATATTCTGATTGGTCAATGCATACCTGTCAATTGATTGGTTCTTATATTTCCATGTATTGTTTTAAGTTTCATATATAAGTTTGAACACGGAAGAATAAATTCAGTTCCTTCTGAGATACCACCTTGTGTCTGTGTGCAATTTCCTGTATCTCAAAGGGGACTCCAGGCCTGTAGACAGACATTGATCAGGGCCAGGGGACTGACGGGAGTCGGTAGCTACAGGAAGGAACGAGAGGAGCCAATTCCTTTCATACACTTCTCAAGAAAATTAAGGGAACACTTTTTAATCAGAGTATAGCATCAAGTCAATTAAACTCCTAGGCTATTGATCTGGTCAGTTAAGTAACAGAGGGGGTTGTTAATCAGTTTCAGCTGCTTTGGTGCTAATAAAATTAACAACAGGCGCACTAGATGGGCAACGATGAGATGATCCCCAAAACAGGAATGGTTTTACAGGTGGAGGCCACTGACATTTTTTTCTCTACTCATCTTTTCTGACTGTTTATCACTAGTTTTGCATTTGGCTGGGTCAATGTCACTACTGGTAGCATGAGGTGATACCTGGTTGCACAGGCAGTCCAACTCCACAGGATGGCACATCGATATGTGCCATTGCCAGAAGGTTTTCTGTGTCTCTCAGCACGGTCTCAAGAGCATGGAGGAGATGCCAGGAGGCAGGCAGTTACTCTAGGAGAGCTGGACAGGGTCATAGAAGGTCCTTAACCCATCAGCTGGACTGGTATCTGCTCCTTTGTGCAAGGAGGAACAGGATAAGCACTGCCAGAGCCCTACAAAATGACCACTGGAGTTAATGTCTCTGCCCAAAAAAATCAGAAACAGACTTCATAAAGGTGGCCTGAGGACACAACATCCTCTAGTGGGTCTTGTGCTCACTGCCCAGCACCATAGAGCTCGATTGACATTTGCCATTGAACACCAGAATTGGAGGTCCACCCATGTGGTTTTCACAGATCAGAGCTGGATCACCCTGAGCACATTAGACAGATGTGAAAGGGTCTGGAGAAGCCTTGGAGAACATTATACTGCCTGTAACATCGTTCAGCATGACTTTTTTTGTGGTGGGTCAGTGATGGTCTGGGGAGGCATATGCATGGAGGGACGCACAGACCTCTACAGGCTAGGCAATGGCACCCTGACTGCTATTAGGTATTGGGATGAAATCCTTGGACTCATTGTCAGACCCTACGCTGGTGCAGTGGGTCCTGGGTTCCTTGTGGTGCACAAAAATGCCCGGCCTCATGTGGCGAGAGTATGCAGGCAGTTCCTGGAGGAAGAAGGAATTGATACCTTTGAATGGCCCCCATGTCACCTGACATAAATTTAATAGTACACCTCTGGGATATCATGTTTCAGTCCATCCAACGCCACCAGGTTGCACCTCAGACTCTCCACGAGCTCAGTGGTGCCCTCGTCCAGAGCTTGGAGGAAATACCCCAGGACACCATATGTTGTCTCATTAGGAGCATGCCCCGACATTGTCAGGCATGCATACAAGCATATAGGGGCCATACAAATTACTGGATAGAATTTTGAGTTGCTGCAATGATATTTCAGCAAAATGGACTAGTCTGCTGAATCATTTTTTCACTTTCATTTTTGGGGTGTCTTTGAATTCAGTCCTCTGTCGGTTGATAATTTTCATTTCCATCAAACGATGGGGCATCCTTACTGTTGGAGTTATGCTTTAACTAATAAACTGAAAATGTTTTTTTTAAATGTCCTTTTTTGTGGTATAGACATATTCGCTGTTGGGGATGTAGGAAGTTTCCTCCTATTTTTATCTGAACTATGAGAAAATTTCTACGTGCATAGTACTTTGCTATTCTGAGAGGCTATTTCCAGAGATCGTTTTTCTGTTAAACATACATCTGTTTCTTGTTGTCTTTATTGTGGAGGACTGTTTCCTATTACATATATGTCTATTGTTTATTGTTCCTTGAATATCATGTGTATATTTCCTATTGGCCCAAGGGATTAATGTCTCATCCTATTTCTTAAATGTATATAAGCTGTCCTGATCTGAATTCAGTTGATTATATACTGAGTGACCACATGTGTCTGATGTCTTATTTCCGAGTGCTCGAACTCATTACTGGTTGAACGGCGGCTGGCCAGCAGAAGTGTACCTATCAAAGGGTACTAACCTATCACTTACGTTCCTAACACATTACCCACTCAATATAAATATAGATATCCAGCATGATATTTTTCCCTATTGAAATCTGATGTGTTTTCAAAGTGTTCCTTTAATTTTTTTGAGCAGTGCATCAAGCTAATTCTAGATCCATATTACCAATGGGTCACTAAAGAGGGTAAAAAATGCAGGTTACACTTGGCACCCCTAGTTTAATGTGTTTTTTTAATCTTTTTTAATGGATAAAGCTTTAAATTTAGTCAGTCATGAACTAGTATATTTGCTGTATTCCTTGCTGCTAATTCTTTTCATGGTTTGAGAGATGTGCTTTGAAAAATTTAATTGGCATTGGCTATTCATCTGTAATTATTGTTGGCTAGGAAAAAAATAACACATTGGAAATCTGACAAAAATGTACTTTTTTCTTGCCAGTAACACAAGATGCTTCCTTTGAATTAGAACATCCATGTAGTGGCTCAAAACACCTAATTGTCTGGCTGCTGGCCTGCATTTTAATCAATATTGAAGCTTGATTACACCTATTATGCTTTGCTTTTGGATTAGTCAATTCAAACATAACAGTCTTCCCAAGATTCATACATTTACTTTATTTTCTGCCAGATCATGTTCTATAAGCTACCACTGCAGTTCTAATCTTGACATTGCCATCATCACAAGGGAAAAACAAGCTTACAGCACCTTAAGGTGTTAAAATGTGAATAATAAAAAGAAACTTTGGATAGAGTGGGAAAGAGTTAGAACTGCTGTCACTTTTGTATTGCTGTTTGTGTGACAACTGCAGAGTTTCTCCTTATTTTCTACTTGGGAAAAAAAATATTTTGCCTGGAATTAGCTTTTAAAGAATCTCATTGGTGTGAATATAATGACAATACAATAGCTTTCAGTGTAGTAAATTAAACCCCCAAATAATTTTGTATCACAGTCTCTAAAAGGTAATGAAGTGACCACAATTTGTATGTCGATAATCTTCATTATAAATAATATTATATGTAGGGACCCATCCGTATACTGATGTATCCCTAAATAAATTTAGTTTGTTGCTGGGCTGTAATGAGCTTGAGCATTTGTTTAACTTTTTGTAGACTGTGCAGGTCTTTCCCAAGTTCAGTGGGTTGATTTTTTGTTTGTTAATGTGACAGAGATTCCAGTAATTAGAGTGGGAAGGACAATTATTGAATTATAAATATGTACAGTACCTGCCCCAATGAATCCCTGAGGTCCTTGTTTGGAGATATGGTTTTGGAGTTCATACGTAAATATTTAAGTTACCTTTATTACAGTGCTCTCTACCTGCTGGTGTTTTGCCAGAAGAGGATGTGTGTCTCTCTATGTGGCCTTCCATCAGTATAGGGCATGTGGTAGAGACCCAAGGACTTAACCTTCCCACTGGAATGGATATTTGGTGGTAGTTAAGCAGCACATAGATTATTCATCTTTTTTTTCCTTCCCCCACAGGTGAAAGAAAATTGCTTGATTTCTCCATCAACACAGTCATTGTTGATGGAGGAATCCCTCCCACAGTACTATTGTGTTCTGCCAGAGGGGAGCCTTCCCTGCTGGCAGGACACAATAATCGCTGCTGGCGACTATACCTGCTGGCAGTGATTGCATGAAAAAGATCTGACAGGCCCTGCTGAACTAGCTGAGATTTGATCCATCTATTTATTTATTTATTACAGATAATTATATAGCGCCGTCAATTTACTCAGCGCTTTACATATATATTGTACATTCACATCAGTCCCTAACCCTCAAGGGTACAATCTAAGGCCCCTAACTCACATTCATACATACACATACTAGGGCCAATTTAGACTGGAGCCAAATAACCTACCAGCATGTCTTTGGAATGTGGGAGGAAACTGGAGTATCCAGAGGAAATCCACAGAGTCACAGGGAGAACATGCAAACTCCAGGCACATGGAAAAATATGGCCAGGTTGGAAAAATATCTTCTTGCTGAAGAGTGTTGCAAAGGAGATGGGTAGAACATACCATCTGGACATTGTGAAAAGGATTCATTGCCAACAAATCAAGGTATCTGTCTGCTATTAAGTGATCAAGAGCCAGATTGATTAGAGAGAGAACCATTGCAGTTTAAGATATACTGGGATTGCTCATGCAGGATCATGAATCTCTCTGGCTGCTCTCACAGAGCCAGAATTTACAAAGAGGCTCCTAAAGGGTCCTACGACTGCTACTGTTACTTCAGAATACTTGTCCTATTTTTTGTGCTTTTTTGGGATATCCTGCTCCTCTAATCCATCTTTCCATGCACAGAGGTCAGCAGTAAAGGTAAAAAAAACTAAAGGGACTAGCACCCAACTTATTTTTTTTGCATCCTCAAGGGCCAGACCATGAGAAATGTTAGCCTGCCACGCTATTTAGGGGGTCATACCAGCCCAAGAGGAGGAGTGCTATACATAAAAAAACCGAACAAGAGTTTAAACAGATCCAATACAGATCGATGCAATACCTAGAAATTAAACAGTTCCTACATAGTCATAGGTTTGTTTATATGCACATTTGCCCAGCAGCATACAGTATACTCATCTTTTCTTTGTTTCCTCACCAACATGGCAGATGTGGTGGAAATTCCCATCAATTTTGGATATTAAGGAGCAAGTTACTCAGCTCATGTGATGGCCTTGATGCTGTGTGATTGGTCCAGTACTGTTACATTGGGTTACACTGTAAAATGAGACATTTCACTTATGTTTCCATATCTTGTGTTCACTGTAAGGCTCTACAGTCATGGTACATACAGACTCCCTCTAAAGTTCAGTGGGAGAGCAGTAGGAGTGTACTTTCTGATGTGTTGTGTGACATCTTTTAGTTCTCTATGGTGCATTGAAGAACTGAGCAAATAGACTGTGCTCCCAAGCAAAAGACTGGAAAAAAGCCTGAGGTCTCCCTGAAAATACATACTAGACCCATATCCAAACATGCAGCCTGGCAGGCCAGAAAAGGGGGTGGGAGTATGTGTGTTCACTCCCAAACCATACCAGGCCACTTGCTTTCAACACAGGAAGGGGGATACTTTGTGAGGCGGGACCCACCTTGCAAAGCTGCACAATGTACAGCCATTGTCAATCATGTCATTCTGTTTCCATAATTGGTCGGTGATGTCATATTACCCCTGCCCATTTGTTTAAATAGCCAGGGATTTCCAGCTAGTGAAGGAATGGAGAAATGTCATATCACTGGTTGCTAAGGGCAGAGTGGGTGCCTGCACCTGTTGCTCCTTTAGCAACCATTGACAGGATATAGTAGGGGTAGAAATAGTACTCCCATGTATGATGTTCAGCTCCCTCCAAACAAGTGTAAAGCTAGACATTCAGACAAAGGCCCAAACAGCCAAAGCTCAGACTGAACCTTGAGCTCATCTCTAGGTATGACATTCAAGCAACATAAAATACACCAAACTTTTTTGTCATTACAGTTCCTTTTCCTGTGTGGTGTTCTATATTTGGCAGTAGGTGCCTGCCTAGTTCTGACCTTATTTATATATAGAATGGCTAAGTTAATTTTATTTCTGTGGTGTATTTATGAACAGCTTTTGACATTGGAATTTTTCAAGTCATTAGAAACATGAAAGGACATCTTGCATCACTCCCTTTTTAGACTAGAAAGTTTTAAGAGTACTTACAGTAGGGAACTAAATTTGCTGTCAATAAATAACTTGCTTTTCAACCTTCCATTACAGCATTTTTGACAAGTACTTAGAATAGATTTGATTAGAAACATGCACTGGGAAGTCCGATATTATTAAATTATATCACTTATATTGTGTCCTGTACAGTATGTAATCATGTTTTCAAATAAGCTAGCTATATGTCTTATAAAATGTATTGATGGTTAACCTTTCTGACAAGCCCCTTTTCTTTTATGTATTGTCCCGCTGCCACAGGGGGATACAAAGATGAACAGCGAAGTGAATTAAATCAATGTACATGAAACTACTGAAGACTTCTGACCTTATGTGTTTACAAATGATAGTGGATGATATAATCCCCATATTCCAATGTTTTACCATTGTACAATTTTACAGTTATTCTGGTATAATTTTGGATTTGTTTAGTTTTCAGGAAAATGTTTATTTACGCATCATGGTAAAGCCCTCCAATTTTTTCCTTTAGTCATCTATCCATATTCCAATAATCTGTAATTATTATTACACAGGATTTATATAGTGCCAACAGTTTGATCAGCGCTTTACAATATAACGGGAGACAATACAGCAACAATACAGTTCAATACAAGAGGGATTTGAGGGCCCTGCTCCTTGGAGCTTACAATCTAGGAGGGAGGGGCTAGTGGTACAAAAGATAGTAACTGTGGGGGATGGACTGGTTGGAAAAGTAGAAGAGTCCAGTATTAGCTGAGGGCAGGATAGGCTTCCCTGAAGAGATAGGTTTTCAGAGATCGCCTAAAAGTGTTCCAGAAGGAGAGGGAAGCTCTGGAGAAGTCCTGGAGACGAGCATGGAAGGAGGAGACAAGGGAGCTAGAGAGTAGGAGGTCTTGCGAGGAGTGGAGAGTATGGTTTGGGTGATATTTAGAGACAAGATCAGTGATGTAATTTAGGGCAGAGTTATAAATGGCTTTATACGTTATTGTTAATGTTTTGAATTTTATCCATTTGGCAATGGGAAGCCAATTGGAGGGATTGGCAGAGAGGGGTGGCAGATACAGAACGGTTAGCGAGGTGGATGAGTCTGGCAGCAGCATTCATGATAGACTGAAGAGGGGATAGCCTACGATGAGGTAGGCCAATGAGGAGGGAGTTACAATAGTCAAGGCGAGATATAACCAGGGAGTGATTAAATTGCTTAGTGGTTTCTGTGGTTAGGAATGGGCGTATCTTGGAGATGTTGCGGAGGTGAAGTCTACAAGATTTGGACAGTGATTGGATTTGGGGCTGAAAGGACAGATGGGAGTCTAGGATTACACCTAGTACTCTGGCATGAGGGGAGGGACTGTTGGTTGTATTGATCTTGATGGAGAAGTCAGGGGAGGGGGCACGGGCTGGGGGGAATACTAAGAGCTCAGTTTTGGAAAGATTGAGTTTGAGGAAGTGGAGTGACATCCATGCCGATATGTCACTTAGTAGGTTAGTAATGTGAGAGGAGACTGAAGGGGTGAGGTGAGGGGTAGAAAGATAGATTTGTGTGTCATCAGCATAGAGATGGTACTTAAAGCCATGGGAGTTTATCAAGTGACCAAGGGAGGAGGTTTAGATGGAGAAGAGAAGGGGTCCGAGGGCAGAATCTTGAGGGAACCCTACAGAAAGAGGGAGTGAAGAGGAGGAGGCAGCGTTATAGGTAATGCTGAAGGAGTGCTGCGATAGGTAGGAGGAGAACCAGGAGAGAGCAGAGTCTCTGAGGCCAAGAGACTGGAGTTTTTTGAGGAGGAGGGGATGGACAACCGTATCAAAAGCCGCAGAGGGGTCAAGCAAATAAAAAGAAGAGCACGGTAAGACAATGCTAAAAAGTGTAAACTATACAGGCAAATACACAGAAAGCAAAGGAAAAAAAATCTTTATCTTTATATATTACCTTAAAGCAAAAGTGAAGGCAGAAATAAAATACCTTGATTCATCCCAATAACATTCTAATTAAAAATGTCATTAAATGCATTATTAAATATTACCTCAGTCTGGGGTAATTTTAGCCTCTTGTAGTTTCCCGCGTAGCAGGATTAGACTTGGAGACAAGGAAATAGATATAATACAGGGAGCTGGCTGATTGGTGGAGAAACCTAATGACCTCATCAGCATGTTGCGGATCCTTCGCCACTCAATCACAAGCTCAATGGTATTTAGAGCTTTAGTGCTTTAACTACGGTTAAAAAAAAAAAAAAAAGGCCAGATCTCACTAATGCTGCTTGGCATGGATGTCTGTATTAGGAAACTAACTGAACAATATAACAATTTTTGTCAGCTAAATTACAGTAGTTGTTTGCCTTTACTCATTTGAAATTGCATATTGGAAATGAAAAATTAATGCTGAGCTCCAAGTGTTTGTTTTTTTTTTGCATAGTTACATTGGTCCATCTTATACCATTGTAATGATATATATTCCATACCTGACTGATCCCTGTGAAAGTGGAGAATCACTGTAGTATTTTCTGCTACTACATAATAATAAAAATAATAAGGAAGACTTTTTTCTTGTCGTGTTTTCAAATTGAAGAAGTTAAGAATTGGAAGAAATGTACTGGTAAACTGGTGCCTAGATAGGTGATGAGAGGGAAGAATTCCTCAAAACATATCCATAGGAATGGATGAGAGAAACCATTTGGAGCGTAGAGTGCACTGCTTTTGACTGTTACTTTGAATGTTTTCCTCTCTGCATGCTGTTGTTTCTCCCAGCTTTATCAATTACTGTGGGCCTTGAGAGTTCAGCTCGTATCTGTATAAAACCAATAAGCTCTGTATGCTTTTATATACGTGAGTATGCTATTTTCTTCATTAAAGTGGTTGGAAAGGCAGAAGGATTTTACCTTAAAGCATTTTCTGCACTAAGGTAAAAAAAAACCTATTGTGTTCAGCTCCCCCCAGCCCCGCTAAATACTTACCTGAGCCCAATCTCAAACCAGTGCTTTGCCCAAGAACAGCAGCTCTTTCCACTCTCCTCACCTGCTGCCTGGTGATGGAAGCAGCAGGGGGGAGCCACAGGTTCCTGCTGCTGGCAATAACAGCCTGTGAGAAGAGAGTGGGGGGGCTAAGCCATGCTGTGTGTGTCAATGGACACAGAGAGCCTTGCCTGGGATCAATCCCGCCCAAGCACCTTGCTATGGGGGTGCTCTGAAGGGGGAGGAGCCAATAGTGCCAGCTGAGGAATCCAGAAGAGGAGGACTGGGCTGCTCTGTGCAAAACCATTGCACAGAGTAGGTAATTATGATGTTTGTTATTTTAAAAAATATGTTTACAATCTATTTAACGATGTTTAAATACATTGCAATGAGTGATCACATGACCACTGATTTCTCAGTTTTTGGTCTGCATGGAGCAGAGAGCAGTGACTATCAGCACTCAATGGAGTTCCAGGCATGGGAGAGGGTGGCCACTTCTTGGGCTTTCAGCCATGTGCTGAAAGGTTGAGCCAGATTTCAATCAGGCAATGGTGTGGATCTTGACAAGATTGTTGAGATACTTCCAGAGCCTGGCACAGCTCTGCACCATTATTTATTTATTTATATAAAACCTTAATTATTCAAAACCATTTCCACAATGCCCACTCACATTGTTAGGTACATACCCTTGCACCAGGATAAAAATGCATGTTACATCAAAAGCATATTGATAACACGGATCTGGCTCTAGGCTCTCTAACCGCCACCTTCTCCTGTATTAACCACTTCCGGTGACACTGAGTGGGATGATATCCCACGGTTTGAAAAAATTCACACTATGGTAGTCTCCCTCCATCTCTCCCTATATGTTGTGTGAGACATTTAAAAGGAAAGAGTGCAGCTGGCCCAAGAAGGAGAAGGCTGATGGTGGTTATGCATGATACTAAGCGCTGTATGACTCACCTGATAGGTAGTCATATAAATCTGGTGAGTGTTCTGTGTGTATGGTGGAGGATTTCGGGAATAGTATGGCACTGATTGTTGGAAATGGAGCACTTTTTTGAGCACGGACACTTTAATAAGCTTGAAGGCATTGTGCATTATACTGTGAGTAACTGAAAACACTTGGACACTTTATATGCACAGAGAGTCTTTATTGAAGCCCAAAGGACACTTTATTGAATCATGTTTAATTTTTATTTGAGGATATGAGCATTGTAGAGAATATGCTTGTTTATTGCACACGTTTAAACAAAAAACAATAGCACTGCATAAAAGATAGATTATATGTGAATGAAGCCTAATACACAACAAAGGACATGTCACCACCACACCAAAGAACTCCCAAAAAGGGTCCAAAGTTGTTGCTGCTGTAATTTTTCAACTTCTTCTAACAGACCAAGCTGTGCAGAAAAAGTGGAAGTTGGAGGGTTGAGACAAACCATTTAACACTGATAGGGATGCTTACAATGGTCAGCTTATATTTAAATTTTTTTTATGTAACTGCTGAAAAAGTATTAGCTGGAGTTAGACTTTAATTTGTTAGTTACTTCATCTCTATTTACATGTTATCTAACACTACCCTCTCCAGACATTTCTGCTGTCTAAGGGAACCTCAATTGCTTCTCCGTAGATCCACCCTAAAACAGAAACTGAAAATAAAAAAAACAAAGCCTAAAAAATGAAAATGTATAAAGTCCACCACATTTAAGGGTTGGTAAACTGCAATACATAAAATTTTTGTTTTTGAGTTTAATACTGCTTTAAGTCTGGAATTCATGCAGATATACCAGAATCACTTCCATCTGAGGTTCTTTTATATTACCCGGTGAACAAGTTCATACTTGAAGGTTAACTTGCAGCACAGCAGCAAAGTCACTGTAAACCTTTTTTTTCCCTAGCACTTTAAAATTTAAATATAATAAATATAATATGTACTTTCACTAATTAATAAAGGACACCAGCAAAGGACATCATAGAAATTATGCATCACTAAATGACAGCTTCTACGCATTTTACATTTAAAGAAAACTATTTGCAAAACCAATTGTATGAGATAAAAGGACATAATTTCAGGTTCTGACATTTAAGAGGGAATAATATTTCAATGAAATAAATAATTTAGAAGGTTAAAGATTACAAGAAAAAAGTTGCTATCAAAGAACTAAAAATAATTTTGAGAGCCAGTTTTCTCTTCTTTGCTTCACTTTGATTACAGGCTTTGTATGCTTTGGTCAGCCAGGTTCAGACATACAAGACTTTGACCTGCTACAGCAAAGCATATCTTTAGTTAAAACATTTTTTTTGTAAAATGGGTAAAGAAACATTGGGAGTGGGACGGAAAGTAGTCCCGTGTAGCTGAGGCTACATACGATTCATACCATTCACAAAGCTGCTGCAATGGTTAGTGAAGGTAAGAGGTTTTTTTATTTCAATAGTGTATGTTAATGTTAAATGTTTTAAACTGGTTTTTGTAGTATATTTAAATTAGAACTAAAGGCAACGCCTATTTTAAGTAAGGGAGGGTTATAACCCCTATAAAGTTTATTTTTCGCCATCTCTGTATCATAGGGGAGATTTGCCTTCACTTCCTTTCCAGTAACCAAAACAAGGCGTGAGAGAAAATCCCTCTAAATTAAGGGAATCTTTGGTTGTCACCAGGGTCACCAGAATTAGTGTCCCTATTTAAAGAATTCCCCACTATTCCTGTTCTGGGGACAACCCAAAATTCTGTTACTTTCACTTTTGTTGATAATAGCAAACAGGACAAAGAGAGTTATGCTTTGTTGTTTACAATCTTTATTGTGCAAATTTATACAAAACTTTTTTAAAACTTAGGTTACAAAGCATTTAAAGCTGAGTTCCACTCAAATTGGAAGCTCCGGATTTGCCTCCTCCCTCCTTCCACTACCATAATTGGCACCTTTTGGGGGGGGGGGATACCTGTTTTTGACAGGTACCCGCTCCCACCTCCGGCTCAGTTCACCACGGCAAAGTGAGCTGGAAGTTCAGCCCCCTCATTCCTCCGGCAGTCTCCCAGGAACTTTCACATGTCCCAGAAGACTGCCAGACTAATCAGGAGGCGCAATGTGACTTGCACATGCACAGAGGGCACCAGGCTATGAAGCTGTCACAAGCTGTCACAGCCTGGTGCCCACAGTTGAGATGCCGGTGCCATGGAGGAGAGAAGGGGCGGCGTGGATGAGAACATCGCTGGACTCTGGGACAGGTAAGTGTGTGTTTATTAAAAGTCAGCAGCTACAGTTTTTGTAGCTGCTGACTTTTAATAAACACAAAATGGCTGGAACTCCGCTTTAATACGAACGACAGCACTTTCTTTTCACTTGTTGACTGCCTCATTGTGATTCAAAATTTACACAAACTGCTGGTGACAAGTGGTAATTTACAACAATTTATAGTTACCGGACTAAAAATAAGTGAATTTTTTAGTCCTGAAAATAATAAATGTGTAACCGACACAACATAAATTCCCCTTATGAAAATTTTTTGAAATTTTTAAATAAAACAGAATAGGCAGGTACAAAGTTCAACTTGTCTTTTCTACAAGCACAGCAGGCTTGTGTAACACAACAGGCTGCGAAACATTTACTCTCAGAGCTGGAAATCTGGCACTGGCTCCCCAAACCAAGAACAAGTTAAAATTGAAGTCTGCTGATAAGAGACAGCTTTTGATCCACTGTTAGAAACTCTGACTTAGGTTTCAGATGGGATGGGTTAATATGCTAATTTATGTATATTGCTTTAGAAAATAGTTGTGAACAGCCTCTCTTAAATGGAAAATATAAATTGCACATGCCATAGTCCAGGATTGATTGTAACAGGCTTGTGCAACCTTTTGTGTGTATGGCCTACCTAGACCATGAGCTGTGTCCCCCTGAGCAAGTTATATTTTCAGTGACATGCTTCTTATAGGCAGTTTTGAACTTTTCTGTAAGTTTGGTATATCTAAGTATGGTGTTTGTAGGTGAAAGAAAGAAAAACCACCAGCACTAAAGGTGAGCAGACGCCAAGTCTAATTTATTCTGTGATCATGATCTTTAGTGATGCTCCTCTTCCAGTCTCAACAAAGTAGAGATGAGACACTCCATTGGTCCTTAGAAGTGTCTAAGCCTTGCTCTCCTCTTCAGACAGGGGATATCCCTAAGCCAATTGCAACAAAAAATTAAAAAATAGGGTGCACCAACCTAGTGTATGACCAGCAGTGGTGGACTGACCATTTGGAAACTCGGACACTGCCTGAGGGCCCAGGGTCAGTACGGGGCCCCATGAGATGCCTCTGGTACCTTTTTCATAGGCTTTTTTGAGTTTGGACAAGGACACAGGGGCCCCATGATCCCCTATTGCCAGGGGCCCCATGAGTTGTCAGTTCGCCCCTGATGACCAGTGCAGTGTTCTGTGAATGATTGGACTGTCGGCTTGCAGTCCTCATCGAACTACCATGGCACTGTGGAGCGCTGTCGTAATACATTGATTCTTTCTGTCAGCAAGTATTGACTTGCCTGTATGGGATGTACAAACAAGCAGATACACCGCAGGACACCTGCATGGCATCAGCAGTCTGCTGATCACTGGTGCAATGCTTTACAGGCTCCTAACACAAAAATAATAAATGCACAATTTTTTACCTGCAAAAAAAAAAAAAAAAAAGAGCATTTATTATTTCTTGTGGAAAGGTGACCTTATCCTTTATTCTCGTGCTCCTGTAAGTTATCTTCCACTTTCCATTGAAAAGATAAGTGCTTCCACCACCAAATACCATTTAAAATGCCTCTTGCTAAACTGACAGGGCCTCCAATTTATAAATGGTCATTAGCACATGGATGATCCTCCACACACAGTCTCCCAACTTGATCTGACCATCCCGCATGGATCACCTCCATTTCAGTAAAGTGTGGTCAAATGGAATAAAAAATGGTGGAATACTCATCATGAAGCAGTAAAGCACTCAACAAGCATTACCAACAGTGCAAACTGCAATAAGTAAAAATAGTAGTAGATAAAAATGATAGGTTAAGAAACACCAGAGATATAGCTAAATGCCAATGTAGCAGGATGTGTGGACACTGGCAGGGTCTGGGCTCCAGCTGATGTGCATGGCTGATGATGTCACGTCATAGCTTTGGGCATGGCTATGATATGACATCATCATGCACGCCCTCCAGCTGGAGGCTGGAGCCCGTAAAAAACCTTGAGGCTTTAGAACCACTTTAAAATGAGCAATTTCCACTTCTAACTAGAGTTTAATATTTTTACAGCCTGCCTGAGCTTTTTTGGAATAGAACCACCATCCTATTAACTTTCTATGGTAATAATTATTAGATCACATTATTAATATGGTGTATGTATGCATGTAAAACTTACTTTTTTAATGTGCAAATTGTTCTTTTATGTTATATGTGTTTATGTCCTGGGAAATGCAGAAAGGATTACACTCATTTAAATTTTTAATGTACAATCATTATTCTAGTTGCTGTGAAATTAAAATGAAAGATAATTAATTAAATTACAGCACAGATGTGCTTGCTTTTAATAAAAGATAAAATATTCTCAGGATTTTATGCTCTTTGGTATTTTTTGGAGGAACTCTGATGGAAAGGGTATGTCCTTGAAATGATTAACCAGAAATTAACTCTCCTGCGCTCTGAGACCCAGGTGGGTGGCGAATGGATGGAACCAGAACTGGAAAATTTGACCACCAGTGCATATAGGGTTGTGCAGCTCCAAACAAGGCTGGGGAAGCCCGACCAGTACTGCAAAGAGAAACAAAAATGAGAAGCGCACCAACCTTACGCATTACCTCAGTAACCAAAATTTATTAAATACAAAATGATACTCACAAACAGCGAAATAATTCAGGCATGTAAGTCCTTAGAGGAACTTGAAAGGTAGGAAGCCTGTGCGAGTCCCATCATAGGGGTAGACACTCAGAGTACCTCTGACGCGTTTTGAAAGGCATCCCTTCTTCATCAGAGCTAACTGAACTATGAGTGCTCACTCCCATATATACCTAGCACGCCAGATGAATTGCCCATTTTAAACACCGTTCATTAATAGTTTAACAATTAATATTTCAAATTTCTGTTTTTCTTTCTCATGCAATGTATTCATTATTATTTTTAATGTGTAATTTAATGTATTTTAATCTAAATTGAGTTTTATAATGTATTATACTTCTATGATGGCATCACAAATACATATTGTTTATTTATTTATTCTGATGACACCTTGGCCCCTCCTCCCAGGCTGAGACTGCCCAACCCAGAGGGGAGGGCCAAACTTCAGTCCTTGGGTATATATGGGAGTGAGCACTCATAGTTCAGTTAGCTCTGATGAAGAAGGGATGCCCTTCAAAACGCGTCAGCTGTTTTCTGAGTGTCTATGATGGGACTCACGCAGGCTTCCTACCTTTCAAGTTCCTCTGAGGACTTACATGTCTGAATTATTTTGCTGTTTGTGAGTATAATTTTGTATTTAATAAATTTTGCTTACTGAGGTAATGCGCAAGGTTGGTGAGCTTCTTGAAATGATTAAGCCATTTATCACCATTGAAGCAGCATCTAGGTGGCCTATGGCAGTCTGGCAGTTTGACATTACCTTTATGCATGTTGTGAGATATGTATTTATATTAAGTACTTTTGTGGGCACAAGATATTTTATTTGAATACAATTTTTTGGGTGTTTTACACTATGGTGGTGCACTCGCTGTACATTTAACAGCCCAATTCTGGAAAAAACTCTTTGGAAATAATCAACTAAAAGTGACATTTTTACTACTGAAGATGCCCCCAATAAAGTAACCATCGAAAACATTTCTGGGGATGTCATATTACAAGCAAAGAAATGCTTAGAATGTGACTATGAATACTTCTGGTATAAGGCAACAAGGTAATTACAGGAGCAGAAGAATCAAGATTTTGTGAAATCATATTTAAAAATTAAATGTTTCAATGGTTACAAGAATGCTAAGGCTGAGATTTTTTACATAGTTATATTAGGTATATTCTAAAAGTAGCACAGCGTGAACCAAATTCAAGTTCTAAATAGCTACATAAATTTGTTGCATTCTTTGCCACTTTTAGAATGTATTATAGACACCTGCCTGAGCCAGTCTTTATAATTTCCAGGAAATGTGTGTCATATGTAGAGATGAGCGAATTATTCAAAAATTCGATTCGGCTGATTCGCTGAATTTGAGGAAGAAATTTGATTCGATGCGAATTTATTCGCTGCGAATTTAACTTATAAAAAGGGTTTCTAGGCTTCAAAGAGCCTTTATATTAGTGCAGAACACTGTATCTTTAATTTAAATGCCCTTGGAGATGAGGAAGGAGAAGGAGAAGGATGAGAAGAAGGAGAAGGATGAGAAGAAGGAGAAGGATGAGAAGAAGGAGAAGGATGAGAAGAAGGAGAAGGATGAGAAGAAGGAGAAGGATGAGAAGAAGGAGAAGGATGAGAAGAAGGAGAAGGATGAGAAGAAGGAGAAGGATGAGAAGGATGAGAAGAAGGAGAAGGATGAGAAGGATGAGAAGAAGGAGAAGGATGAGAAGAAGGAGAAGGATGAGAAGAAGGAGAAGGATGAGAAGAAGGAGAAGGATGAGAAGAAGGAGAAGGATGAGAAGAAGGAGAAGGATGAGAAGAAGGAGAAGGATGAGAAGAAGGAGAAGGATGAGAAGAAGGAGAAGGATGAGAAGAAGGAGAAGGATGAGAAGAAGGAGAAGGATGAGAAGAAGGAGAAGAAGGAGAAGGAGAAGGATGAGAAGAAGGAGAAGGAGAAGGAGAAGGATGAGAAGAAGGAGAAGGAGAAGGAGAAGGATGAGAAGAAGGAGAAGGATGAGAAGAAGGAGAAGGATGAGAAGAAGGAGAAGGATGAGAAGAAGGAGAAGGAGAAGGATGAGAAGAAGGAGAAGGAGAAGGATGAGAAGAAGGAGAAGGAGAAGGATGAGAAGAAGGAGAAGGAGAAGGATGAGAAGAAGGAGAAGGAGAAGGATGAGAAGAAGGAGAAGGAGAAGGATGAGAAGAAGGAGAAGGAGAAGGATGAGAAGAAGGAGAAGGAGAAGGATGAGAAGAAGGAGAAGGATGAGAAGAAGGAGAAGGATGAGAAGAAGGAGAAGGATGAGAAGAAGGAGAAGGATGAGAAGAAGGAGAAGGATGAGAAGAAGGAGAAGGATGAGAAGAAGAAGAAGGATGAGAAGAAGAAGAAGGATGAGAAGAAGAAGAAGGATGAGAAGAAGGAGAAGGATGAGAAGAAGAAGAAGGATGAGAAGAAGAAGAAGGATGAGAAGAAGGAGAAGGATGAGAAGAAGAAGAAGGATGAGAAGAAGAAGAAGGATGAGAAGAAGGAGAATTCCAAGCCGGCAAAAAGTGTATCTGCAGAGCTCCGCTATTTCTTAGCGGAGCTCTGCAGATACACTTAGCGGAGCTCTGCAGATATACTTTTTGCCGGCTTGGAATTCTGCTTATTTTCATCTTCTTCTTCTTCTTCTTCTTCATCCTCATCCTCAGAAGAAGAAGAAGAATGAAAAGAAGAAGAAGAATGAAAAGAAGAATGAAAAGAAGAAGGAAAAGAAGAAGAAGAAGAATGAAAAGAAGGAGAAGAAGAATGAAAAGAAGGAGAAGAAGAATGAAAAGAAGAAGAAGAAGAATGAAAAGAAGAAGAAGAAGAATGAAAAGAAGAAGAAGAATGAAAAGAAGAATGAGAAGAATGAAAAGAAGAATGAGAAGAAGAATAAGAAGAATGAAAAGAAGAAGGAGAATGAAAAGAAGAAGAAGAAGAATGAAAAGAAGAAGAAGAAGAAGAATGAAAAGAAGAATGAAAAGAAGAAGAAGAAGAATGAAAAGAAGAATGAGAAGAATGAAAAGAAGAAGAAGAAGAATGAAAAGAAGAATGAAAAGAAGAAGAAGAATGAAAAGAAGAAGAAGAATGAAAAGAAGAATGAAAAGAAGAATGAAAAGAAGAATGAAAAGAAGAATGAAAAGAAGAATGAAAAGATTCTTCTTCTTCTTTTCATTCTTCTTTTCATTCTTCTTCTTTTCATTCTTCTTCTTTTCATTCTTCTTCTTTTCATTCTTCTTCTTTTCATTCTTCTTTTCATTCTTCTCATTCTTCTTTTCATTCTTCTCATTCTTCTTTTCATTCTTCTTCTTTTCATTCTTCTTTTCATTCTTCTTCTTTTCATTCTTCTTTTCATTCTTCTTCTTCTTCTTCTTTTCATTCTTCTTCTTCTTCTTCTCCTCATTCTTCTTTTCATTCTTCTTTTCATTCTTCTTCTTCTTTTCATTCTTCTTTTCATTCTTTTCATTCTTCTTTTCATTCTTCTCATTCTTCTTTTCATTCTTCTTCTTCTTTTCATTCTTCTCATTCTTCTTTTCATTCTTCTTCTTCTTTTCATTCTTCTTCTTCTTTTCATTCTTCTTCTTCTTTTCATTCTTCTTTTCATTATTCTTCTTCTTCTTCTTTTCATTCTTCTTTTCATTCTTCTCATTCTTCTTTTCATTCTTCTTCTTCTTCTCATTCTTCTTCTCATTCTTCTTTTCATTCTTCTTTTCATTCTTCTTCTCATTCTTCTTCTTCTTTTCATTCTTCTTTTCATTCTTCTCATTCTTCTTCTCATTCTTCTTCTTTTCATTCTTCTCATTCTTCTTCTTTTCATTCTTCTCATTCTTCTTTTTATTCTTCTTTTCATTCTTCTTTTCATGAAGAAGAATGAGAAGAATGAAAAGAAGAATGAGAAGAAGAATGAAAAGAAGAATGAAAAGAAGAATGAGAAGAATGAAAAGAAGAATGAAAAGAAGAATGAGAAGAATGAAAAGAAGAATGAAAAGAAGAAGAAGAAGAATGAAAAGAAGAAGAAGAATGAAAAGAAGAATGAGAAGAATGAAAAGAAGAATGAAAAGAAGAATGAGAAGAATGAAAAGAAGAATGAAAAGAAGAATAAGAAGAATGAAAAGAAGAAGGAGAATGAAAAGAAGAATAAGAAGAATGAAAAGAAGAAGAATGAAAAGAAGAAGAAGAAGAATGAAAAGAAGAAGAAGAAGAAGAATGAAAAGAAGAATGAGAAGAATGAAAAGAAGAAGAATGAAAAGAAGAAGAGAAGAAGAATGAAAAGAAGAATGAGAAGAATGAAAAGAAGAATGAAAAGAAGAAGAAGAATGAAAAGAAGAAGAAGAATGAAAATAAGAATGAAAAGAAGAAGAAGAATGAAAAGAAGAATGAAAAGAAGAAGAAGAATGAAAAGAAGAAGAAGAAGAATGAAAAGAAGAATGAAAAGATTCTTCTTCTTCTTCTTTTCATTCTTCTTTTCATTCTTCTTCTTCTTTTCATTCTTCTTTTCATTCTTCTTCTTTTCATTCTTCTTCTTCTTCTTCTCATTCTTCTTTTCATTCTTCTTCTTCTTCTTTTCATTCTTCTTCTTCTTCTTTTCATTCTTCTTCTTCTTCTTTTCATTCTTCTTCTTCTTCTTCTTCTTTTCATTCTTCTTTTCATTCTTCTTTTCATTCTTCTTTTCATTCTTCTTTTCATTTCATTCTTCTTTTCATTCTTCTTCTTTTCATTCTTCTTTTCATTCTTCTTCTTCTTCTTTTCATTCTTCTTTTCATTCTTCTTCTTCTTCTTTTCATTCTTCTTTTCATTCTTCTTCTTCTTTTCATTCTTCTTCTTCTTCTTCTTTTCATTCTTCTCATTCTTCTTTTCATTCTTCTTCTCATTCTTCTTTTCATGAAGAAGAAAAGAAGAATGAGAAGAATGAAAAGAAGAAGAAGAAGAAGAATGAAAAGAAGGAGAAGAAGAATGAAAAGAATGAAAAGAAGAAGGAAAAGAAGAAGAAGAAGAAGGAAAAGAAGAAGGAGAATGAAAAGAAGAAGAAGAAGAATGAAAAGAAGAAGAAGAAGAAGAAGAATGAAAAGAAGAAGAAGAAGAATGAAAAGAAGAATGAGAAGAATGAAAAGAAGAAGAAGAAGAATGAAAAGAAGAATGAAAAGAAGAAGAAGAATGAAAAGAAGAAGAATGAAAATAAGAATGAAAAGAAGAAGAATGAAAAGAAGAAGAATGAAAAGAAGAATGAAAAGAAGAATGAAAAGATTCTTCTTCTTCTTTTCATTCTTCTTTTCATTCTTCTTCTTTTCATTCTTCTTTTCATTCTTCTCATTCTTCTTTTTCATTCTTCTTCTTCTTTTCATTCTTCTCATTCTTCTTCTCATTCTTCTTTTCATTCTTCTCATTCTTCTTTTCATTCTTCTTCTTTTCATTCTTCTCATTCTTCTTTTTATTCTTCTTTTCATTCTTCTTTTCATGAAGAAGAAAAGAAGAATGAGAAGAATGAAAAGAAGAAGAAGAATGAAAAGAAGAATGAGAAGAAGAATGAAAAGAAGAATGAAAAGAAGAATGAGAAGAATGAAAAGAAGAATGAAAAGAAGAATGAGAAGAATGAAAAGAAGAATGAAAAGAAGAAGAAGAAGAATGAAAAGAAGAAGAATGAAAAGAAGAATGAGAAGAATGAAAAGAAGAATGAGAAGAATGAAAAGAAGAATGAAAAGAAGAATGAAAAGAAGAATAAGAAGAATGAAAAGAAGAAGGAGAATGAAAAGAAGAATAAGAAGAATGAAAAGAAGAAGGAGAATGAAAAGAAGAAGAAGAAGAATGAAAAGAAGAAGAAGAAGAAGAAGAAGAAGAATGAAAAGAAGAATGAGAAGAATGAAAAGAAGAAGAATGAAAAGAAGAAGAAGAAGAATGAAAAGAAGAATGAGAAGAATGAAAAGAAGAATGAAAAGAAGAAGAAGAATGAAAAGAAGAAGAAGAATGAAAAGAAGAAGAAGAATGAAAATAAGAATGAAAAGAAGAAGAAGAATGAAAAGAAGAAGAAGAAGAATGAAAAGAAGAATGAAAAGAAGAATGAAAAGATTCTTCTTCTTCTTCTTTTCATTCTTCTTCTTCTTTTCATTCTTCTTCTTTTCATTCTTCTTTTCATTCTTCTTCTTCTTTTCATTCTTCTTTTCATTCTTCTTCTTCTTTTCATTCTTCTTCTTCTTCTTTTCATTCTTCTTCTTCTTTTCATTCTTCTTCTTTTCATTCTTCTTTTCATTCTTCTTCTTTTCATTCTTCTTTTCATTCTTCTTCTTCTTCTTTTCATTCTTCTTTTCATTCTTCTTCTTCTTTTCATTCTTCTTCTTCTTCTTCTTTTCATTCTTCTCATTCTTCTTTTCATTCTTCTTCTCATTCTTCTTTTCATGAAGAAGAAAAGAAGAATGAGAAGAATGAAAAGAAGAAGAAGAAGAAGAATGAAAAGAAGGAGAAGAAGAATGAAAAGAATGAAAAGAAGAAGGAAAAGAAGAAGAAGAAGAAGGAAAAGAAGAAGAAGAAGAATGAAAAGAAGAAGAATGAAAAGAAGAAGAAGAATGAAAAGAAGAATGAGAAGAATGAAAAGAAGAATGAGAAGAAGAATAAGAAGAATGAAAAGAAGAAGGAGAATGAAAAGAAGAAGAAGAAGAATGAAAAGAAGAAGAAGAAGAAGAAGAAGAAGAATGAAAAGAAGAAGAAGAAGAATGAAAAGAAGAAGAAGAAGAATGAAAAGAAGAATGAGAAGAATGAAAAGAAGAAGAAGAAGAAGAATGAAAAGAAGAATGAAAAGAAGAAGAATGAAAAGAAGAATGAAAAGAAGAAGAATGAAAAGAAGAAGAATGAAAATAAGAATGAAAAGAAGAAGAAGAATGAAAAGAAGAAGAAGAATGAAAAGAAGAATGAAAAGAAGAATGAAAAGAAGAATGAAAAGATTCTTCTTCTTCTTTTCATTCTTCTTTTCATTCTTCTTCTTTTCATTCTTCTTCTTTTCATTCTTCTTCTTTTCATTCTTCTCATTCTTCTTTTCATTCTTCTTCTTCTTTTCATTCTTCTTTTCATTCTTCTTCTTCTTTTCATTCTTCTTTTCATTCTTCTCATTCTTCTTTTCATTCTTCTCATTCTTCTTTTCATTCTTCTTCTTCTTTTCATTCTTCTTTTCATTATTCTTCTTCTTCTTCTCATTCTTCTTTTCATTCTTCTTCTCATTCTTCTTTTCATTCTTCTTTTCATTCTTCTTCTCATTCTTCTTTTCATTCTTCTTCTCATTCTTCTTTTCATTCTTCTTCTCATTCTTTTCATTCTTCTTTTCATTCTTCTTCTTCTTCTTTTCATTCTTCTTCTTCTTCTTTTCATTCTTCTCATTCTTCTTTTCATTCTCTCATTCTTCTTTTCATTCTTCTCATTCTTCTTTTCATTCTTCTCATTCTTCTTTTCATTCTTCTTTTCATGAAGAAGAAAAGAAGAATGAGAAGAATGAAAAGAAGAATGAGAAGAAGAAGAATGAAAAGAAGAATGAGAAGAATGAAAAGAAGAATGAAAAGAAGAAGTATTCCAGTACAGCAAAAAGTGTATCTGCAGAGAGCTCCGCTATTTCTGACAGTTCTCTGACAGTTCCTTCACATTTACAGCGGTTGAAACATTGTATCTGTTTCCGAATAAAAACATCTGTATCCTAAATGGAAACAAATAGATACAATGTTTCAACCGCTGTACATGTGAAGGAACTGTCAGAGAACTGTCAGAAATAGCGGAGCTCTCTGCAGGGACACTTTTGCCGGCTGATCGGGAAAAATCCGATTCGCGCACCCGAAGTATGCTAATATTCGGATTCGCCGCGAATCAAATTTTTCCTGAAATTCGAAACAAATTCCACTTCGCCTGGTTCGATTCGCTCATCTCTAGTCATATGCATTTTAAACTGACTTTTTCTGTCCAGTTCAATGTAACTTTTATCACTGATGCAAATGCTAAGATTAATATTTCTTATACAATATATAGGATTGCTACATTAGCCATCCTGTTTACTCAGCAACTCCTGGAATTTTCTACAATGATTGCTTTTTACAATATAACAATATGAAGATGCTTGACTTGCCATTGGCAATCAGAACAGGGATTACACTTAAGGCAAAAGGGCCGTACACTTTTCAAGGGAATTTGCACTTTGCAAGGGCAATTTCCCTTTAACTTAGAGCGCGGGTGTCAAACTGGGGGCCCTCCAGCTGTTGCCAAACTACAAGTCACATGAGGCATTGCAAGATTGACAGTTACAAGCATGACTCCCAAAGGCAGAGGCATGATGGGACTTGTAGTTTCACAACAGCTGGAGGGCCTCAGGGGGAACAGAGAGGTCACTTTGCATGTATATTCATAAGTCAGTTCTATCCTAGTTTTTCATACTAGTAGCAGAGGTAACAGTCACACCTACTGACAGAAGGGAGAAATAACAGCTCCACTGAATTTAGAGGAAAATCCAAATGAACAAGTAGACTATAAATCAGCTAGGTTGTCTACCACCCAGCAGAACTAATTTTGACAAATAGCCCCTGTTTAGAACAGTGTGGCTACACATATTATAGATTAACCACTCGCCATCCAGAGGATTTACCCCCCTACCTGACCAGGCCATTTTCTCACGATACGATGCAGCATTACTTTAACTGACAATTGCGTGGTCATGCAACGCTGCACCCAAATGAAACTTATGTCCTTTTTTTCTCATAAATAGAGCTTTCTTTTGGTTGTATTTGATCACCTGTGGGGTTTTTATTTTTTGTGCTATAAACAAAAAAAGACCAACAATTTTGAGAAAAAAAAACAATATTTTTGACTTTTTGCTATTAAACATGTCCAGTAAAAAAATTAAAAAAACCAAAATGTCATCATAAATTTAGGCCAAAATGTATTCTGCTACATGTCTTTGCTAAAAAAAAATCCCAATTTGTGTAAATTAATTTGTTTACGTGAAAGGTATAACATCTACAAATGGTGCTATATATAATGGAATTTTTTTGTTTTTTTTATACTAGTGATGTTGGCAATCAGCGACTTATAGTAGGACTGAGGGACTGCAGTGGGCATTCTGACACTGGGGGGGAACTAACTGCCACTGACATCCCCAGTGACATTTATATAGTAATCAGTGCAAATAAAAAGCACTGACACTGTTCTAATGGCACTAGGCAGGAAGGGGTTAACAACTGGGGTGATCAAAGGGTTAACTGTGTGCTATGTGTGTCAGCACATTGCTTTGTATTGCTGTGCTATGCAGAGCAATACAAAGCAATGTGCAGGAGCTGACAGGGGAGATATATGTCTTGTTTACATACAGGTCTCTTCCACATCAGTGATGCTCAGTGATTGCCGGGTGCCGGTAAGGGAATCACTGGCCGGGACCCAGTGATCGACAATTGAGGCCGCCAATGGCGGCGCGTGCACGCCCCCTACCCGGAAATGCAAAATATATAGGTGATTTTGTGCAGCCATTACGCCCTGTAGCAGTATTTCTGCTATAGGGCGACTAGAAAGCGGTTAACCGCTTGCCGCCCTGCCACTGTGTATATACGTGTGCAGGGCGGCAGTGGAGCGCAAAACCACGTTTAAAAACGGGTTCCGCGCTCCCGACACTTTCGCCGGCAGGGGGCGCGCGCGCGCGCTCCCGCCGACCCGCGGGTGACACTATTTGATCCAGGAGGGATCAATCATTAGATTTCAGCCAGTGATTTCTGGCTGAAATCACATGATCGGTCCCTGTCCTATCCTGTCCTGTGTTGACATACACAGGGCAGGATATGATGTCATTCTTCTCTGCCTGGACACATTCCGTTCCAGACAGAGAAGAAGACATCCAAAAAGTGAGTACACAAGCACTACACTACAGTTAGAACACTCTAGGACACATTTAACCCCCTGATCGCCCCCCCCCCTCCAGTTAACCCTTCACTGCCCTGTCACCAGTGTTACTGATCAGTGAAGCGATTTTTACTGATCAGTGTCGCTGGCGACTTTCGATAGAGTTAGCGCCCCTCCCAGATAGCGCCAGATTGCCCGCCAGTACACCAGTAATCCCGTTTAACCCCTTGATCGCCCCCCCCCTCCAGTTAACCCCTTCACTGCCCTGTCACCCAGTGTCACTGATCAGTGAACCAATTTTTACTGATCACTGTATCAGTGTCGCTGGCGACTTCCGATAGAGTTAGCGCCCCTCCCAGATAGCGCCAGTTTGCCCGCCAGTACACCAGTAATCCCGTTTAACCCCTTGATCGCCCCCCCCAGTTAACCCCTGCACTGCCCTGTCACCAGTGTCACTGATCAGTGAACCAATTTTTACTGATCACTGTATCAGTGTCGCTGGCGACTTCCGATAGTGTTAGCGCCCCTCCCAGATAGGGCCAGTTTGCCCGCCAGTACACCAGTAATCCCGTTTAACCCCTTGATCACCCCCCCCCCAGTTAACCCCTTCACTGCCCTGTCACCAGTGTCACTGATCAGTGAACCAATTTTTACTGATCACTGTATCAGTGTCGCTGGCGACTTCCGATAGTGTTAGCGCCCCTCCCAGATAGCGCCAGATTGCCCGCTAGTACACCAGTAATCCCATTTAACCCCTTAATCTCCCCCCCCCCAGTTAACCCATTCACTGCCCTGTCACCAGTGTCACTGATCAGTGAACCGATTTTTACTGATCACTGTATCAGTGTCGCTGGCGACTTCCGATAGTGTTAGCGCCCCTCCCAGATAGCGCCAGTTTGCCCGCTAGTGCACCAGAAATCCCATTTAACCCCTTGATCGCCCCCCCCCCCAGTTAACCCCTTCACTGCCCTGTCACCAGTGTCATTGATTACAGTGAACAGATTTTTACTGATCACTGTATTAGTGTCACTGGTGACTTCCGATAGTGTTAGCGCCCCTCCTAGATAGCGCCAGTTTGCCCGCTAATGCACAGAATTTTTTTTACCAAAAACATGGAGCAGAATACATTTTGGCTTAAATTTATGACTAACTTTGAGTTTACGATATATTTTTTATAGCTGAAAGTAGAAAATATTGTTTTTTTTCAAAATTTTTGTGGTTTTTTTGTTTATAGCGCAAAAAATAAAAAGCGCACAGGTGATCAAATACCACCAAAAGAAAGCTCTATTTGTGTGAAAAAAAGGACGTAATTTTCGTTTGGGTGCAGCATTGCATGACCGCGCAATTATCATTTGAGTTAGTGCAGCGCTGTATAGCAAAAAAAGGCATAAATTACAGTATCTATACCATAGTTTGTAGACGCTATAACTTTCACACAAAGCAATCAATATACACTTATTGGGATTTTTTTTACCAAAAACATGTAGCAGAATACATTTTGGCTTAAATTTATGACTAACTTTGAGTTTACGATATATTTTTTATAGCTGAAAGTAGAAAATATTGTTTTTTTTCAAAATTTTTGTGGTTTTTTTGTTTATAGCGCAAAAAATAAAAAGCGCACAGGTGATCAAATACCACCAAAAGAAAGCTCTATTTGTGTGAAAAAAAGGACGTAAATTTCGTTTGGGTACAGCATTGCATGATCGTGCAATTATCATTTGAATTAGTGCAGCGCTGTATAGCAAAAAAAGGCATAAATTACAGCATCTATACGATAGTTTGTAGACGCTATAACTTTCACACAAAGCAATCAATATACACTTATTGGGATTTTTTTTACCAAAAACATGTAGCAGAATACATTTTGGCTTAAATTTATGACTAACTTTGAGTTTACGATATATTTTTTATAGCTGAAAGTAGAAAATATTGGTTTTTTTCAAAATTTTCGTGGTTTTTTTGTTTATAGCGCAAAAAATAAAAAGCGCACAGGTGATCAAATACCACCAAAAGAAAGCTCTATTTGTGTGAAAAAAAGGACGTAAATTTTGTTTGGGTATAGCATTGCATGACCGCGCAATTATCATTTGAATTAGTGCAGCGCCAAACAGCAAAAAAAGGCCTGGTCATTAAGGGGGGTAAATCCTCTGGGGCTCAAGTGGTTAAGGGCTCATGCACATGGCCACCTTGGGCCATATAAAGTAAAATTCTGGTGCATTTCCCTAAACTATACATTGTACAGCCCCAGGTGGCCATGAGCATGAGCCCTAATTCTCTAACTTAAAAAAGTAAATAGAACAGGGAATTGATTGTTATGGGAAACAGTTTCTTTTTTAGTTCCCGTAAATCACTGCCACCATTTGCATATAACAGCTTTCAACTGTACCATGAATAACATTCTTTCCTCATTAGTACAGAGTACATTTACATGCTGCCTATAACGTTTAGGAAGCAGTTTCACCCCGTAAATTGCCAGAGTTTGCTGTTTTCCAGTTTTTCATTATGACAAGCTTAATATTTCAGAAAATACCATAGTCTGATTTGATGCTGATATTCTGATTAGGCTCTTGGAATGACTCAGTGATAAGATTTTTTTTATAAACCCATTTGCGTGCAAAAGTGCAATCAGCACAAATGTTTCCTAATCAGCTGCCTATAAATTTACAATGCTTTCCACTTCATCATAAACAATTAGGAAATGCATAGGGCTTGCATTTAGTTCTCAAACTATTTTGTAGTTTTTATACTTTTTATTCATTTGATCACATATTCTTTAATTATGAATTCATTTTTGAACTGAGTTATTCATAAAATGTTAAAAGCTAAAGTTTGCACTTAATAAAAGCATTTTTTAAGTGAAAGTTTAATAATGCCATATTAGTATGAGCATATTTATGCTATTTACCTGCCTTGCATCATTCAGCTTATTAACCTATTTATATTAGAAAGTTAAAACAAACGTTCACTACAAATTATTTACTTTTACCCATTGAGTGAAAGTACATTTAATCTTGCTGATATTATGAAAATATTATAGTAATAATAGGTGTTGATGTACTTTTATGATTTAAAGTTTTCACAACTTTACTAAGCACAACATTTACTTACCTGTCAGATCATTTTAAGCATCCCAGCAGAATGTCCTCACTTGCCACTCTGTTGAGCCACTGAGAATGAAGAAATGAAGCCCTATTAGAATTTGTGTCGCTCTACTTGGAGCTTACACAGGACTGAGAACCTGATTGTTCCCTCTTGTGACCATGCTGGTCCAATTCAGCAAACACCAATACAGTCACATGAGAGGAAGGCAAATGATGCTCCACCATACCTGTAAGTATCAGGTATTATATTGCTTCTAGTAGCTGAACAGAGTAGTGGAGGAGTGATGGAAAGATTTGGTTGTCAGGAATCAGCAGCAGAGATGACCAAATCTGTATAGCTACACTCAGGAAACTGGGACCAGAATGTGTATGCTTTAGATGAGATTTATATATAGTGAGAAAAAAATTAATCCAGACACCAACACGGAAGGTAGCAGATGGAAAAGGCAAACCAAAACTGGGAAAAAGAAGGGAGCTCAGGTATAAGGCAGCAAGATCAGGATAAATGGTGACAGGATCTGGCAGCAGCAAACCACTGGAGCAAGAGGCACTAATAGAGGATGACCTAAATACCCCCCCAGCAGCCAGCATCAGATGGAAACTGATCACTGAGATCTGCTTGCTGCTGGGAGATGATGACTAAAGGATACTGGAATTACAACTTTCCACTCTGACTTTTCCCAGTCCCATAACTGCTTCTTTTTGCTGAACAACTTGATCTGCCTTTAAATGTTGATAAAATATAAATAAATATGTGTAAAATAAAGAAACCAAGGAAGAACAGTGAACCTAGAACCATGAAAAAAACCAGGAGACACTGGAGGGAGTATGACCACTCTAAGCTTGAAGGTAAGCCCTTTGCTTACTAATAAGAGTGCTCAACTTACTTTCTGTGCCTTCTAATATAAAGGTAAAAAGGGGTTTCCAGACCCCTACAAGACTTATTGGTTGGTTATATGTTGTCTTTGTCACTGTTGAAATTTGGGATAGTAGAAAAAGCTAAATAGCAGTGAGATAGGTCTCTGTGTTCCCAGCCACCTCAAAAGTCTCTTAAACTCCCTAGCGGTCCGATTATGTCCATATTTCTGTGCTCAAAGCGGTACATTTTTTTGCATGGAAATATGTATTTTTTTTATTGTAGGCCTGTAATTTTTAGGAACTCACTGAAATCTGTCCGAACAAGAGTCTAGTAAACATCCCGGGTAGGATAAAACTTGAAACACGAAATCATAAATTATAATGTAATAAATAATCATAAAAAATAATAATATAATGATAATAAATTTAATTCAATAATATAATCAAACCAAAAGCACTAAAATTTTAAATATAGCGCCAAGTTCGCACATCACTGAGCCAAGTCGCAAAATCGTTTTCAGTGTCTGATGATGAATATCCCCACGAATCATCATCACTCAATTCTGCAAGTGGTTCTGATTTACTATCGCTGTTCTCTAGCTGGTCTAAAACTGCTTTTGACCTAAAGGGACACTTTTTGAATGCCATGCACGTTTCTCAGTTTCCAGGCAATAAGAGCAGTAAAAATGCAGGCAGGGCACAGGACAAAGCACTCGGGACAAAATGTATGTGAAATGGTTTGATACAGTAATGTTATACTACGTGATTTTAGTGAATGTCACTTTTTGTCATTTTCAAATTTCCCGCCGTTCCGTCCCCCATACGTCCCGACGCTCGCAGGGAACGGAACCCAGAAGACAGATGCCGGCATCCGCCGGATTACATTGCCGGGGACACTGCAGGAGGGACATCGCGGGAGCGCAGGACAAGGTAAGTGATCCAGGAATCTTGGAGAAGCGCTGCATGGTAAGCCGGAGTATAGCTCGGGGTTACCGCTTGTGGTACTGAAACTTTACCCCGAGCTACACTCGGGAATACCGCCAGGGAGGTTAAGGGTGCAGATAGAATATGGATGGGGTTCCGCAGGTGGACAGGCTATCACAATGGGTAACAGGGTTACCAAGGAAAAGTCTGTTTTATTATGGGTAATGGGATTACCAAGAAATGTGGACAGGGTTCCACTGATAGAAGAGACAGATTGACTGCTGAAAAGTATATAAAACAGACAGGGTGGTTGGGTTACATGATCTCTTTTTATCTGAGCAGGATGAACTAAGGGTGACAAACAATGTAATATTAAACTTACAAAGGAAAGTGTAAATAAAATTCGGCACTTGGTAGAGTGACACAACATAAAGTATAACTCAATATCTTGAACAATGATCACCCGTTGAAAAGAAGTGAAAAAATGTGCACCAATGTGATATCTACTTAAAGTTCATAGATAACATTCAATGCACAATTTCATGGGTAATGTTCAAATCCATCAATCTGCTAGTGTGAATCCAAATTCGGATCTTCGGATTCCATTCACAACTGTACAAAAGGTGACCTCCACTCCCGATAAGACACCACCCTCACCATTTGTATTTGCCTCTCATTTTACTGATCGTCAAAATTCGCTCACATCAAACTTCTTCACAATGGCTCCACTTTTAATGCACCTCCGTCTGTGCCTCACTGTTTTCCATAGCCATACTAGGACTTAGAAAAAAAAGAGTGGCTGACATAGCATAATGCCCTTTCAACTAATTTAATAAAATGAATCCCCAGTTAAAAATCACACTTACAAGCACATTAGAAATATGTGCCCATCATAATGACAAAAGCCATCGGAACTGCCATGATACATGTGGCTGGTGATCACTGTATCTCACCCTGCTCGCCAACTGCATCACTTCCAGTCCACGTCACATCCGGATGAGAAAGACTAGGACTAGAGATGGATAGGGGAAGAGTATTGCCTAAATGACTGGAATGGCTGCATATGGCATTGTGCAGATTTGCCAGTTCCCAGTTCTCCCCTTCCCTACTTTTCAGCTTTGTTACATGGGTTTACCTGTGCATCTGAGGAAAATGTGGGGAAATGAGAAGATCATTTCTAATAATAATGTATCATTGCCTTATCTATAGCCATAATGGCATAACCCCATTTGAGAAGTTTTTGTTGTTGACACTAACTCTGTATGTTTCCAGTGAAGGACAAGAGATGTTAGACGCACAGGAACAGTCATTAGGATCATTGTCCCTAATCACAGACCCCCCTTTTGCAGGCTATATAGTATGGAGAATTTGTCTAGTAGTTTTAGCACAGTAGCTTTATAGCCCTCAGAGCTTCTGCTTATCCTGTCCAACGCTGAGATTAGCCTTGTATGCCTAACACAGTCTTCCTTAGACTAACAAAAAAAAATGCATCAGTGTCTTTTCAGCTAAAAAAAAAGATATGCCAATCTGCAGTTTGTAGTAGTGCATGAAAAAAAAAATAGTTTATAATATTATAATAACAGTTTTCAATAAGTTTGTATTAGCATTATAGAGTTATTGTTCTCGAGCACTAACAAATATATAGTAATATAAAATACTCTGTTTTATTGCTACTATAACTCTTATCTTTTATTTTTACTACTGGACCACCTTTTCCAGCACTTACTTGTGATGGTGGAAGTAGTGGGAACAATTAGAATTTACACTGAGGCCCTGAGGTCTGATGGGCTAGGAAATACTGACAATACAGAGTAATTACCTGAAAAAAATTAATGATAAAAGTGAATTTAATACTTACAGTACATAGTTGGTAAGGTTGAATAAAGACACCAGTCCATCCAAGTCAACCTGTGCTTGTGTTGTGTGTTCATGTCAAAAACATTGCCCGTATCCCTGTTACTGTGTTTGTTAAGGTACCTACCCAAGATTTTTCTAAAACTATCAATGCTTCCTGCTAACACCGCCAATTTTGGAAGTGAGTTCCACATCCTTACGGCCCTGATAGTGAAAAAATGTTTTTCTTCCAATCTCATTGAGTGGCCCGTGTCTAATTACACTCCCTGAGACTGAATAGTTTATTCCCTATACTAGAATCATCAAACTTGTATATCGCTATCATATCCCCTCTCAAGCGTCTCTTCTACAGGGAGAATAAGTTTAGTGTTCGTAATCTTTCCTCATAACTGAGGTCCTCTGGTCCCCTTATTAACTTAGTTGTTCTTCTCTGGACTCTCTCCTGTTCCTCCACTTTCCTCTTGAGGATTGATGACCAGAACTGAACAGCATACTCCAGATGCGGCTGAACTAGAGTTTTGTAAAGTGGCAAGATTATACTTTTATCTCTTCAGTAAATTATTTTTTTAATGCACGCTAATATTTTGTTAGCTTTGCTTGCTGCAGCTTGGCATTGCATGCCATTGCTGAACCTGTCATGTACTAAGACTCCCAGATCTTTTTCCATCCTGGATTCCCCTAGAGGTTCTCCCCCTATTGAGTTATTTGTGTTTTATATTTTTAGCCCCCAAATGCATTACTTATCTTTTTCAATATTAAACTTAATTTGCCATGTATTTGCTCACCCTATTTTATTGAGGTCTTTTTGTAAAGTTTATATTTTGTGTTGTGAAATTATTGCCCTACTTAGCTTTGTATCATCAGCAAATACTAAGATTGAGCTCTTTATACCAACCTCTATGTCATTTATGAAAAAGTTAAACAGAATTGGCCCCAGGACAGAGCCTTTTGGTCCAGTCTGAGAATTCACTATTTATCACCACCTGTTGGACACGTCCATGTAAACAGTTTTCTATCCATGAACAAACCCTGTTGTCCATGCCTATAGATCTTAGTTTTTAATTTAAATGTTTATGTGGAACTGTATCAAATTCTTTTGCAATATCCAGGTACACCACCTCCACCGCCCTTCCTTTATCTAGATAGCTGCTCACTTCCTCATAGAATGTTAACAGATTAGTTTGGCAAGAACAACCTTTAGTAAATCTGTGCTGATTGCTACTAATTATACTGTTTTCTTCAGTGAATTCTTGGATATAGTCCCTTATCATCCCCTCAATTAGTTTACATACTAATGAGGTTAGACTGACTGGTCTGTAGTTCCCAGGTATATGTCTCCACCCTTTTTGAATAGTGGTGCCATGTTGGTCCTCGTTCTGTCAGTGTGCTGTCCATAAAAGTTAGGTATATTGGTCTGGCTATAACCTGACTGAGTTCTTTGAGGAATGTTGGGTGTAAGCCATCCGGTCCTGGTCATTTATTTGTGTTGAGATTTTCTACTCTTTTTTGGACATTGTCTTCTGTTAGCCACAACAGTACATTCTGTGATGTGTTACTAATGATACAGTCCTGATTACTATACCCCGCCTTTTCTTTAGTAAAAGCTGAGGAGAATAATGTATTTAATACAGTTGCCTTCTTCTTGTCAATTGTAACCAGATTCCCTTCATCATCCTTTAGGGGGCCAGTATGTTTAGACCTCTCTTTTTTACTATTAATCTATTTTAAAAAATGATTGGGGTCCTTTTTATTCTTCTCTGCTATGTGTCTCTCGTAGTCAATTTTAGCTGCCGTGATTGCTTTCTTACACTTTTTATTGCATTTCTTGTAGTGTTGGAATGCTGACAATGACCCCTCTGCCTTATATTATTTGAAGGCCATTCTTTTCTCTTTGATATGTCCTTTTATGTTACAGTTTAGCCTCCCAGGTTTGACTGTCACTCTTTTATATTTATTGCCCATTGGAATACAGTGGGTAATACCTTTATTTAATATGTTCCTACAGTTTTCCCATTTTTCCACAGTTTTCAATGTCTCTAGGATTTGTCCCCTGCGGGCTGTCAAGGCCCCTCCCTACTGCCTAGTGCTAGTGGGTCACCCAAGCAAGCTCACTCTCGAGCTGCTGCTCTGTGTGTCCATTCACTTGGCCTGGCCCCTGCTCTCTCCTCATTGGCTCACTGGCTGTGACTGACAGCCACTGGCTACTGCTGCTGTCTCAGCCAAAGAGGTGGGAGGGACCTGGGCGAGTCAAGGCTCTCGCTGGATCAAGATGGGGCTCAAGTAGTTTTAGGGGGGCTGCTGCACACAGAAGTATTTTTACCTTCATGCAAAGACAACCTTTACAACTACTTTAAACTTGTACTAAACATTTAACCTTAAAGTGTGATTAATATAAAGATAAGAGTCTCAAATGGGTAAAATACAAATAAATACATGTAAAATAAAGAAAGGAATTGATGTACTGATTATTATTATTACAGGTATTACATGTACACAGTTACCAGAATACCAATATTTTTCATTGTAATAGGCCCTTTAGCTGACTGGGTGAACCTCCTCTTTTTGAACATTCAATTAGGGTTTTTTAAATTATATTTTATTATGTTTCCTTTTAATGTAATAAGTTGGGCTTTTGGACAAGTGAAAAATGACTCCCTTAGTAAAATACACCTTTCATTATTTGCACCATTTGAGCAGCTCTGCTGTGGAAAATCCAGCCTCTCTCTGCTCATTGATCGAGATTGCGGTCAAATTTTGTAAAATTATTATAATGTAAACCTAGAATAAATTACTGTGTTTTGAAATCATATGAAACAATGAGGGAGATTTACTAAAAGTGGTGCACACACAATTTGGTGCAGCTCTGTATAGTAACCAATTAGCTTCTATCTTCAGCTTGCTCAATTAAGCTTTGACAATAAAACCTGGAAGCTGATTGGTTACTATGCACAGCTGCACCACATGCTATGTGCAAAAGTTTTAGTACATCTCCCCTAATTGTATTCCATTACAATGAACTTGCAGTGAAATGTGATTTTTTTCTGTTTGGTTTTGATTCAAAACATGTTTTATGGATTTTAAAAGAGTGCTTTTCCTTGTTTGTGTTATTTTGAAAGTCAAATCCAATATTTTCAGCCAGATACTTAGTCATACTAAAAGCTCTACCAATTTTATCCTAGATGTGTTTGGTTGGGGACAAAGGTAACTTTTTCAGACAGGTCAATATCTGACTTGTGTCCATTTTTTGGAGATCATACAACAGGGGTTTGCACTGTGGATTTTGAAAAGAATGCCCCTTTTAGCCCTGGTTTAGCAACTGTACCGCATTCCTGTGCAAATCACATGTGATTTCTGTACGGTGCAATTTGAGCCATACATTTTGGCTCAAATCAAACCACATTCACACCAAAATTGCACAGAAACCGATGCGAATTCCGCACCACATCAGTGTTAACCAGGGCTCAGTCGTGTTTGTGATTTCTGTGACAATAATTTTTCTTCTGTATCAACAAATAGTCTGGTTACTATGGCACAAATGGTTAATAATAAAGATAACATCTCCTTTATTATTAGAAGAAAATAAGATGCTGAAAATACATGAAAGAAAGCAAGAAAACATATGGGACACAAAACAGATTATAGAGATTAGAGAAAAATTCACAACACCTAAAAACAAAAAGGATTAACAACAAAAAAGACAAATGCCAACAGGAATTCAAGGAAAGATGTGACAGAAAAGTGATACTGCAGTGCACAAGAAGGGATAAAAGAGGAATTAAAAGTGGTCACAAAAACAGATCTAAATATTAAGTAGTAGTTATGTATAGCACCCTAGGCTGCTAGGTAGATTTGATATGAATATGACATGAGCCAACTGTTTGGTCCAAACCTAGGTATGGCTTTTGGATGAACACCCAAATTTTTGTCCATTCTGTTTTATCAGCTGCCTTAGAGGGCAGAGGGATGAGAAGTCTAATAGACCCCTGAACTCTCCATAAACAGTACCTGTCACTGTCCAAAGCTATCACAAGGTGTTGTTCTCATATATTCTTTTCACAGTTCCACTTTCCTCTCCTTAGTAAACATTCTGAGATATTTAAAATTCCATAGCACCTTTTCACTTCTTTGGACAAACTCTCAATTGCTCATCAAGTCTCGGTCACAGCTAGCAGATCATTTACAGGCAATTTAAATCATAGTCCTTTTTCAGCCATCGGGAACACATAGGGATGTATTCATAAATAAATTGCATAGCAATTTGCTAAGTGAAAGTGCATGAACATACGTTTTGTGTGAATGGGAAATGGGGAAGACAAAAGTATGTTATTAAACATTCAACTAGCACAGGACATCACTTAATCACATTCATATTTCCTCATTCACACAGAATTGCTATGCAAATATTTTTAGAAATACATCCCATTGTTTGTAGTTTAGCAACCTATTGCCTTTCTTTTGTCAATTTTTTTTCAACACCACCTGTTATTCTCTAAAAAGGCATATGTTTCAGCTTATTGGGCTTGCATTAATGTAATTTTCTAAAGTTGTCATGGATTTTGTGGTTATCATAGTCCCTTTTACTAAGCAGTATTCTGTATGCTCCTCAGGTAGCTTGTGAAGGGATGCGATGTTCAGCCAAGCTATGGTAGTGGGCAACCAGATTTTAAAGCATAAATTATGTTTTTTTGTTTCACAATTTAGAACCTCTTCTATAGCTTTTCCTTGTGCTATTTCAGATAATTTTGTAATGTCCAATTTGATATATTGTGAGAGGCTATACACCTCTTGCTCTTTAAACCCTTTCCATAGTCAAAAACCCTGTTACTTTTCTGACTATATCTCTCTGTTTTTTTTTCCTATTATAGCTTTGAAGAATTGTACTTTTAAATAATACTCTCTTTGATTTAATTTGGTATTGGTAAGTTAATTTATCTCTTTTGTCGCTTCTTTCTGTGTTTTAAGACCTCAAACTGTTTAGTATGCTGGGTTTAAATATTAATTTTTTTTATTGCTTAAGGTTAAATGTTTATCTCTTTGCCATGCATCGCATTATTACATCATCACATTAATTACGAAAACACGTTCTTTCATTTTCCCCAAAGAATCATGTTAGGGTATGGTTAACTATACCTTTGTATTTCTTAAACATTTTACACCCCCATTGTGGTTCTAGAATTTACTCATAGCAGTCCTTAATTTTCTTTCCTTTTTCATGTAATGATTACGTAATAAATTGAAGAGCTGAATCTCAAGAGAGAGTTCTTGAATTTCAATGTTATTCAGCAGAGATACTCCATTATTTTACATGGGTTCCGTTTTAACAAGAAGCTCTACTTGGAGAGGATCCCACAGGAACCTGAAGTATAGACCATACAATTTATAAAATAAATTGACATTTGGTGACTATATGAATTATATCAGCTCTTAAATGTCCTCTAAAATGCTGTTGAAGTCATGTTTAGTTATCTTTTGTACTACCCTCCATATATTGACAACTCGTGTTTGACATCAATCTAGAAAAAACAGAGACCACTATAGTACCATATCCAAAAATTGCATAGAAAGGAGAAAAATTGTATTTCGGACTTTACTAGTACAAAAGTAAAGTCTGCATAAAAAAAAATTAAATATGTTAAACTTTACTACATAAAAATTAAAAACCAAAACAGTCCAATTTGGTTCTGAAATTAATATGCAAGCTACCTACTTTTGCATGCTCCTCACTGTTATAGTCATTCATTGCCAACCACAACTATGGCCTACTATATTTTATTATTATGGACAATAAATAATGGCCTTGTGGTGATGGATCCTCTAAAGTTAATGTGTTTTTCAAAATAGCTCTGTCAGCACCAGTTTGGAATAACTCAAGGAGGTAGGCCTACTAACTGAAGACAGAACAAATGTATGTTACAAAACATGAAAAAACTTCAATAATACAATGCACAGGGCTGTGGATAAGGGGGTACCACCAGTCCTCTTGTACGGGCCCAGGCCAGCAGGGGAGCCCAGGCAGCTGGGTGAATCGGATGTGGGAAGGGAGGGGGATCGGCACAGTGGGGGGTCTATTACTGGAACTGATGCTCTGTATGGCTCTCACTGCAGCATCTGAAAGCTGGATTCTTCTCCTCTCCCTCCCACTGGTTTTCAGCTGCTGCAGAGAAAGCCATACAAGGGATCAATTCTAGTAATTTCCCCCACCCACCATGCCAATCACCCTCTCTGTGCACAGCTGATTCACCCAGCTGTCTGGGCTCCCAGAGTGCCAGCTTTTCTCCTCTCCTTCCCACCGGAAGCTGCAAGCACACAATAGGATCCATCAGGATGGAGAGTGGGGGAAGGGTCCAATAAATATGTCACATTAACCAGCCCCTTCCTTTCCTGAATGAACACAATGAGTGATCAGTACTGATCAGTCACTGTGTTCATTCATAACTGAAGCATAGTAAACTGTTTTTTTTTAAGGGGCCTTGTCAGGTTGGCTGTTTGGGGCCCAATGGTTTCTAACAGCAGCCCTGACAATGCATATATAAATTACTCATATTGGCCAATTTATAGAAACATGTATATGCATTGCAACTTCTGTTCTATATTCCAGTAGTAGGGCTACCACCTCGCGTGATCCCAAATTGGTCTTGAAGAAGTTATTTTGAGAAACTCATTGACCTTAGAGCAGCGGTCACTAAATGGCAGACAGCGGTCTGAGAATGGCCCCCAGCAGTGCACCGTTCTGGGCCGCCAGCCTGCAATGACAGATCCACTACTGAGCAGGGTGGTTGTCACAGCAACACGACATGTGTGCCACTCCCCTTGCAGCTCACTGTCTCTCTGGCTCCCGCTCCCTGACTTTTCACAAGCATCCTTCAGCAAGGATCCCGGAACAGCTCCTCTCTGCCCTCAAGGTAGGGTGGAGTCTTACAGGGACACTTTAATGGGCACATTTAATGTTAAAGGGTCATGCTGATGGGCACATTTAATTTTAAGGTGCACTCTGATGGGAACAACATAGAATGTGCCCAACAGAGTGCCCTTTAACATAAAATGTACCCATCAGAGTGCCCCTTAATATAAATATGCCCATCAGAGTGCCCCTTAATTAAATGTGCCCATCAGAGTGTCCCTTAATATAAATGTGCCCGTCAGAGTGACCCTTAACATAAAATGTGCCCATCAGCATGCCCCTTATTTCATGTTAAGGGACACTCTGATGGGCACATGTTATGTTAAGGGGCACATACTGTGGAAAGGGGCACTCTGATGGGGAACATAATGTAAAGGGGCACTCTGATGGGAATACCTAATGTAAGGTGGCAATGTGATGGGGATACCTGATATAAAGGGGCACTCTGATGGGGACAACAGATGTAAAGGACCACTCTTATGGGTACACCTGATGTGATGGCATTACATTATGTAATGTTGCACTCTGATGGTGACAACTAATGAAAGGGGGCACACTGATGGGCACACCCTATTCAGAAAATTTTAGTGACCGGACCTCCTTGAATTTTAATTCAATAACCTTGCCTTAGAGAATCCATCACTACAAGGCCATTATTGCGTATACTAATAAAATATAGTAGGCCATAATTGTGGTTGGCAGTGAATGACAATAACAGTGAGGGCATACAATGTTAGGTACTGTACAGGACGTCAGGAATTTTTCCTGGATGACAGATACATTTCCACGATATTTAGGATGTGGTCTCTTTAAGGGGGACAATTGTAGAGACATTTCAGTTCTCTCAGGATGGCTAAATTTGTATTAGGGGACTGCCAGAACTTTGGTTCCAAGGGGGCTAAGTCCCAGGTGAGGGAGGCTTAAAGGCAGCAGAAGGAAATCAGCAGGTGTGTCAGTGAAGTGAATGGGAGAGAGACTCACAATCTGTGTGGCAAGAAGGAGCTCTCAGACAAGCTGAAACACGGGCTGCTGACCCTCTAATGTGGCTTGCCTGGCACCCTTACTATGGAGGAGCCTAACCCCTGGATGGGACCGAAGATTAGCGGTGAGTTTGCTGATTAGCTTCTGATACCAGGTGTTGGACTGCGAATAGACTTTGGCTGAAGTAAGCTGTCTTTTTGTTTATCTGCGATCCAAATAAATGAACTGTTTTGCTTTCACCAAACTTGCTGGCGGTCATTCCAGAGCTACCACAGATTACTGTACCTTACACCATTTTTTGCAATGCAGTGCTGCGTTACTTTAACTGACAATTGTGTCATGTAATGCTGCACCCAAATGAAATTTTTTCCCCACAAATAGAGCTTTCTTGGTATTTGATTGCCTGTGCATTTTTTATTTTTTTGCGCTAAAAAACAAAAAAAGACCGACAATTTTGAGAAAAAAACATTTTTGACTTTTTGCCATTAAACATGTCATGCAGAGCCATACAAAGCAGTGTGCAGGAGCTGACGGGAGAGATCTGTGTTGTTTATACACAGGTCTCTCCCCTGTTGGAGATACTTGGCATTTACCGGGTGCTGGCAAGAAATCGCTTGCCGGAACCTGATGACTGACAGCTAAGTCTGCATGTAGGGCACGCACGCGCCCCCTACTGGAACTGCAAATAGCGGACAATAGGGTGCAACTTGTCATACGATTAGCAAATAGCATGCCAAATCGCACCCAATGTGACCCGGGGGCTTAGGCACAAAGATAGTTTGCATATACTGTACTTCATAAGAAGTATGATTGTATGTTGTCTTATTGGTCATAGATATAGCAGTTAAAGGATAAGTTCACCTTTTTGCAGGTAAAAAAATGTACATTTACTTTTTTTTTTGGTTTGGGAGCCTGTAAAGCATTACACGAGCAATCAGCAGATTGCTGGTGCCATGCAGGACTCCTGCAGACCTGTCCGCGTATCTATGTATCCTTACATCAGATACACTCTGACAGGAAGAATCAATGAACTACCACATCGCTCCATGGCGAGCGAATAGTGGTTCATTGAGAACTACAAGCCGACAGCCGCAAAGACTGTCAGGACTTGTAGTCTCCCCATTCACAAAATACTGTAAATGAGTGATGCGGCACAGTGGGCGGAGCCCTGCTTGGCCATGTTTTTGTTTAAATTGTGACAGCACGGTAAGAAGAGCCTCTGCTAGCAGGGTGAGAAGATCCTCTGCTAGCTGTCACAACGGAAGATCGGGGGGGGGGGAGCAGGGGACAGTCCTTTTGTAACATGTTACACCCTGAATATGGGTGTAACATATTATGAAAGGTGAACTTATCCTTTAAAACATTTTCAGTCTAATTCAGTGATCAAATACTGGAAGCAAGTAGCAAGTCACAAGGTGATCTGTGTCAAACATTTTGAAACAATGGCAACAGGAAAGATATGTGCAGACACCAAGCTTTACATATTGCACATTTAAATTATTATGTCATCTCTGAGCCAGTATCTCAGTCAAAGAAGTAGATGTTGCCCCTGGATGATACCTGAACAAAGATGGCACCATCCTTTTGGAGGAAAACAAAACAGATAAAGGCATTTTTGAGGGGAGAATTGTGATCTCTGTGAGAGGTGATATCACGATTTATATTTACTGCATAATATGCACTTAACATGTAAAAAATATATCTGCTGCTAGATGTACCTGAAGGAACTGTCTTTTCTTTAGTAGTACACTCAACATTGCAAACTCCCTGGAAAAGAATGCTGTTTATGGGCAATTTAAAGACCGGTCTCAATAGCCTTCTTTTGTGTCTTGTGTGGTCCTTGCATCGTGAGTTATGGGATAAGCGGCTGTCTCCTGGCTCTTCTGAGTTAAGAAAAATAACGCCACATAGATAATTTTTTATAGGGATTTACAGTTTTCCTACCTTAAACGGATAGTTGTATTTTTGCATTTTTTTTTAGGGATACACTAAATTACAGAATATATTGAAGAGTAGTAATGAAGGACCCACCTGCCAATTTAAAGAACATTACTATGGATATTGTTTTTGAAATTCTCTGTAATCTCCTTTTCAGGATGTACTTCAACATACTTTAGACTGGTACTCCTTATTTACAACCCACACCTTCATTTAACTTATACATGAGTCTAAATTCTATCTATCTATCTATCTATCTGTCTGTCTGTCTGTCCAAAAACACTTATTTACCTTGAATGGGTACAGTACTATATAATGTTACAAACTTGCAAATACAGTATAGTATTAAAATACTTTTAGAAGAGGGGTCAGCAATGTTTACCACATTTGTCTAGTAAACGCACTAAACTACAAACTAGATAACATTTAACAAACGTTACCACCATTATGTATAAATAAGGAATACCAAGTACATTTTAGAGCTTTGTGGGACTATTGATCTTCCAGGTTCCACTGAAAATGGCTTCATGTACTCACTTTTGCACTTGTGCCTAGGTTGCTAACTCTTGTTTTAGAGTTCCACGCTCTAGTTGCTGACGTTAGAACTAGGAATTAAAAATCAAAGGAACACCAAAGGGAGTCTTGTGTACTGCTGTTAACACTAAAAATAAGCAGGAAATAATTGCTGTACCATGTAGAAAACCAAATCTGCCTTATTTCAAGCAAAAACAAATCCAAAATGGAGCCACAATTGTACAGGTTACATCTGAGACTTTATCCACTTGATCCTATGGGAAATCTTCTTGAATGAACACAACAAGACCTGAGGTCAATTTGTGGCTAGACTTTAACGGAACAAATACACCATGGTTCTTCATAATTAGTTTAAAGAAAGTATAGAAGACTCAGTAAAGAAAGGCAAGCCACCTCACAAATAAACACAAATAGAATCAAGCTCTAGGGATTTTCTAGATAAAATTTAAAGTGCTAGCAACATTGGAAGACAGGAAATTAAAGCCCATGCATACGCTACATTGATGTCTACCTAGCCAATGGTATATCACTTCATTCTGGAACACCAATCTCTGCATATTTGGATTAGTAGATCTTTGAAAATATGCTTACCTATTTGTATGTAGAACAATTACTTGTAGTGCTGCATTTTCCTATAGCTTTGCTGGAATAGGGGAATGGATTAGTGATCATCTGAACAAGCTAAACGTTCAGGTAGTAGCCATAGAAATTCAAAATGTTGTGTGTAAATCCCTTGGGCCCCACTCAAGTGCAGGTGGCTTTTGGAACAAATATACAATCTTTCATTACTCCAAGACTCAACATTTAGGGCCGATTCATATTAGGAATTGCACAGGAATGAGCTGTGCTTCCTGTGTGATTCACATGTGGTGCATGAAATGCGCACAGAATGTGGGTTTCCTGAATTGGGACTCAAGGAGTTGGAGAATGTGGCATGGCAGCCACAATGCATCTGTAAGGCAGTTATAACCCATCCTGGTAGTACATCTTTGCCAAACTTTTGAATCCTGCACCTTTATTACTCAATGCTTGTCCTTCACAGTTGCTGTATAATTTTTGGATTTTCATTTTTATCCAAGAATGGGAAAAAAGATTCTCTTGTATGAATTTATAATGTGTAAAGATTTATTTCATACAATTCTTAACATTTTTATTTAACTTAAAACCTAACTGCAGCCAAACTTTTTTTGTGCAGTGTGGAAGGGCAAAAGCTTCTGTTGGGTTTACTGTTGTGTCCTATTGGGAAGATTCTCCCTCACTTTTTGTCCAGTTGATCACACTAAAAGTGAAGAGATCCTCTCAACAGTTGTAAGGGATTCCCAGCAAGACGAATTGCGAATAGAAGTGCGCATGCGCATAGGAACGTCCGGAGAAGAGTGGTCGGTTGTGTGTGTGCGCGCAGAAAGCGCAATTGCGCACACTCACGGCGAAGATTGGCGCCAGGCGGGCTATTTAAAGAGTGTCTCTGCCCATGTTAGGTGCTGACTGGTCTTCAGCTCCCCCGTGTCCTGCTTGTTCCTGTGTATTCCTTTGTTGCTGACCCGGCTTGTTCCTCAGCTGACTCTGATTGCTCTCCTGATTGATACTGGTTCCTGACTTCGGCTCTGCTCCTGACCTTGACTTTCCTTCTGATTCTGTACCATGCTGCCCGACTGTTGATGACCCTGGCTATTCCTATGACACTGCTCCGGTCTCTTACCCTCACTACCTGCCTTGCTCTGGTGCATGCCTAGCAATCTACAAGACCTGCTCTGCTTGTTACTACTGTGCTTGGATCAGAAGATCATTGGTCTTCCAAGGTCATCAGCTGCAAACAACAACTACTGGCACTCTTGTTCCCCTGGGTCCTAGACTCCCTCTGTTCCAACTCCAGTGGGGTCAGGGGTAGTGACAGAAGTGAGGCTGACCTCGTAATTTCAGTCTCCCATCAGGTACATGACAACTGTATTATAGATGGCAATAAAAAGCTAACAGGTTTTTGCTCTTCCTCACCTTGCTTAAAAAAATGTTTTATCACTATCTGTACTCTGTGACCACTCAGAGTGACTAAAAATCTCTCTAATTAATACAGATACAGCAATACACAACCCGGTACCCTTGATGACAGCATTATGATGAAATGCGTAGGATGAGTCCTGGGTGTGGTTACACAGAGCTGAATGAGAGAGAGCTTTTGGCTGCAGGAGCTGGAATTATTTGTAGTATCCACAGCCATCCATCTCAGTAACACTAGATCAGTGGATTTTAAAGTGATATATGCACTTTTCTCTTTTCTTAACATGTAAGTGTTTTTTATTTTGTTAATAAAATTGCAGTGAGCGTTATGTTGGTTTTTATTGTGTTTTCAAACATGTGAATTGCACTGGTTCACCCACCGACCACCTGAGCTGCTTATGATTACCAAGGTACCAGAGGAGGAAATTGGATCTGAGTTTGGGGAACCAAGCTAAGGATGTATAGTTCTGAATGATCATATGAAAGCATATTTTGAGCTTTGTTGTGAGGCTCAATAGATGAGCGCACCCAAAGGGTTTCACTGAGGTGAGGCCTTCAACTTTCATATATCTTCTGCATTTGCTTGGAGTGATTTTTTTTTTTTTTTCTCACTGAATTTGCTTCACTGGAGTTTCTATGCTGGATTTATGTATGTATGCCTACAGACTTTATTGAGCTCACACAATAAGGATTTTGTTTATTTATGTTTTATTGTACTATTGAATTATTGTACAATATTGCTATTTGTGCTGATTAAGTTCATTGCACAACACATGGATTGCATTAATTGATCATTTCTTCATAGGAGCACAGCATATTTACTCATTAGCAATACAAACCTAACAGACGTGCTTGTTGAAGTGCAAATGCTTGCCCCTTCTGGCATCACCTAAGGATACTGACACCAGCTCTTTTTATCCACACTATCTGCTAGCTCTTTAGAGCCCCTGCTGCTGCATGTTTGGCGGCCATTCATTGCCTCTGTGTACCTTCAGCTGATAGGATATGGTGTCTCAACCTGCTGTGTCATTATCCACTGGTGGATTTGTGACTTCTGACATGTAAGTGTGCAGCTTTTAATAAAGGTGTTTTTTGCTTGGTATTAACTTCACCGCCCTGCTTTTTACTATTTCCTGCTTTATGAGGTGAATCTGCCCAGATCTCGTGGGAGCTGCAGAGGTGAACCACATTCCGTTCATCCATTCAACCTTCATTCATCCATCCATCCATTCACCCACCCAACTCTTCATCCACCCCTCTATCATTCATCTACTATTGCAGTAATTGTAATTTCTGCTATATGGCAAACACTTGGTGTGTTTATCCATGGACTAATTGTTGTTAAATAGTACAGAGGACAGCTGGATGTTTTGTGTAACTTTTACATATTTCTTTTGCAGATGTGGAAACAAAGCTACGTGACTCACCTATGCATGACAACATAGTAACTGAGGTGCAGAAAAATGGTAGCAGGTGCTCTGAACTGAGGAGTCAAATTGTTAAATATTTGGCTGTAGCAGGATGCAATTTCATCACGATCGAAGGGCTGGAGAGAAGTACAATCATGAATATCTGCAGGCAACAGTGAAGCATGGTAGAAGTTCCTTGCAAGTTTGGGGCTGCATTTCTTTAAATTCAGTTGGAGACTTGGTCAGAATCAATTGTGTAATGATGTCCTTAATGCTGAGAAATACAGGTGGAGGTGTGTGATTGGCCCCAAATTTATTCTGCAGCAGGAAAATGACCCCAGATAAGCAGCCAATGTCCTTAAGAACTATCATCAGCATAAAGAAAAATAAGGAGTCCTGGAAGTGCTTGTTTGCCTCCCCCCCCCCATCCCCAGATCTAACCATAATAGAATCTGTCTGGGATTACATAAAGAGACAGAAGGATTTGAGGCAGCCTGCATCCAATGAAGATCTGTGGTTAGTTCTCTGAGATGTTTGGAACAACCTACATGCTGAGTTCCCTCAAAAACTGTGTGCAAGTGTATCAAGAAGAATCAATGCTGTTTTGAAGGCAAAGGGTGGTTACACCAAATATTGTTTTGATTTGGATTTCTCTTCTGTTCATTTACTTTCCATTTTGTTAATTGATAAAAATAAACTATTAACACTTCTATTTTTTTTAAAGCATTTTTCACAACTGCCTAAACATTTTGCACAGTAGTATATATAAGTAAGCTGCCATTCATGGCAATACTGGCCACTGTTATTGTCTTATCACTGGCGTTTTATATTTCAAAGAGAGGAAAATGGATAACAAGTGAGAAAATGGACTCCAAGAACTTGGCTGGCCAAAGAAGAACAAACACCATCAGACGTAACAGTGAAAATAATCTCCACACGGATATCAGTTATGTCTAGCCATAGAACCAACAGACTCAGAAAACTAAGGAAGCAAAGGTCCCGGAGCATCTAGTTATTCTATCTAGGCAATAGATCTGTAGTGTATTTATTTCTGTCTAGGTTTGTGCTGCATTGATGCAAGTGAATGCCTTTTTTGACCTTATAAACTGATAAGAAGACAGGAAAATGCATTTTTTAAAGCATTTACCATTAGACTATGAAATGGTAACACAAATACAATAGTCTTCATGTATGTACATTATGTGTAATTGTAAGGACCAATCTTTGGTCTATTATAAATTGCAGGTTTAAATAACATAACCTTGATTTTGTTTTGAAAAACCTTCAGCTAATAAAATATAAATGGTGCTTCTGCAGCTAGAAGGAACACAATGACATATTGCATAGTGAGTGACTGACATTAAAGTATAATCTTTGCTGATCTGTATTGCTATTCTGGGTTCACTGCATCATATTTTATCATGGAAATCGCTACAAAAACAGTTAATATACCACTGGACAAGTTACTAGGCAACCCAGTGTCTGCTCTAAATAGCATATTTTTTAAAGTATTGCTTTATTGCATATTTACTTAGACAATAGAATGCCAGCAGGACATGCTCTATATTTTAAACATGTGCTTGGGATTGGGAAGAATCAAAAGGTGTTACCATAGGAGCAATCAAGAAGTTAATGAATAGTCAGTATGTTGAACCCAAAACAATATAAACATTTTAAATGCATAATTAACATGGTGTAGACATGTTGAGCTGACATTTAAAGTGTATGTCAAGGGAAAAAACAAAACGTAATATGGTGCAGTACATCTCTACAATACATGAACAAGTGTCTCATTAAAGACCCTGCATGTACAGAGAAATACCTGTTGATCTGCAAGAAATGCAGTTACCACATCATTCCCTATTGTGGGAATAACAACACACAGCATGTTTGATGACTGAGTGGTGTCAGTCCTGCCTAGTTTCTTTTGTTACACTTCTCAACCACTCTGTCTTCATCATCACAGAATTGGCACTAATTGTTCCTAAGATGAGAACTAAATAAACTCTTTGAGATAAACTAGGCACAGAGCACATCATCAGGTTATTTTCACTTATACAACGGATATAACAAAAATGCTTGCAATGGTATGTTTAACAAACCAAACAATTGCAAATAAGAGAACCTAAGGCTGAACTCCAGAATTTTTTTTTTTACATTTGCAATGTAGTAACAAGTGAACCCATGTGTCCCATGTGTGGCTGCTGCTGTGTTTGCTAAAACTGTTTTGTTAATCTAGTACACTACACTGAGCATCCAGTTAAAACTTACACAATTCTTATAGACGGTAGGTTGCTCTCCTCCTCCTACATTCATAAACACCCAATATTCTTTTCACTGAATGTGAGGCATTGATTGGAGATTGTGACATTCATTTGCCCCTCCTAAATCACAGAATACCTTGTACGTAATGAAAAGAATTCAAGATATGTTATGAATCAAATGGAATTTTATAAAGTGTACAGGGGTACAGCGGTGTATTTACCATGAGGCAAACAAGGCGTTTGCCTAGGGCGGCAATTTTTAGGGGGATGGCACCCCCCCGGTAGAAGCGATATGGTGAGCACTGGTGGACTGAGCCATGCAGGGCTGCCATCTAAGGGGTACCACCGCTACTCCTGTAGATGGCCCAGACAGCAGGAGGATTGAAGTGGTGGGGGAGAGCAGTTGCAGAACGATGCCCTGTGTATCTCTCCCTCCAGCAGCTGAATTCTGGTTTCATCCCCTCTCCTTCCCGCCAGCTTTAAGCTGCTGGAGGGAAATACAGACCTGGCCAGATCGAGGGGTGCCCTGGTTTTCCTGAATGGCTGCTGAGCTCCTTCCCCCACCTGCACGCAGAGCTGGGGCCAGGGGAAAGCCTGGAGCAGGGAGAGGATAAGTGGTGGAGAGGAAAGAGCCAGGAGGAAGAGAGTTCTCTGGGCTCTAACTGCTGTCGTCCATGAAGCACATGAGACAGGATCACTAATAGATCATATGGGACTACATACACACAGTATGATTACCACCCCCTAGCCACATTTCCTGCTGCCCAGGGATGAGCAGCCCTTGGAGGAGGTAGGGGGTGGTAATCATACTGTGTGTATGCAGGCAATCCCATATGATGTGTTGCATGTGATGCATGGACGACAGGAGGGAGAGCCCAGAGAACACAACACAGCTCACCTCCTCCTGGAGAGAGAGAGAAGAAAAAAAAACACATATACTTACTCATTGAACTCTCTTACTCTCTCATTGGGGGGGAGCACACTTTTTGTGTTGCCTAGGGCAGCACAAAACCTAAATACACCACTGTAGGGGTATTTGAGGTCCCTTGTAGGTGGTGCTGCACTCAGTCTGCTAGGCTGTAAAAAACCCACTCCTAACCCCTGCACCCCATGCCCTAGGCTGTACATTACATAATCCTAGGTTCTGCACTATGTGTGTTAGGCTGTTATTTACTCCTGTACCCTGCACTCTGCGCCTTGGGTTAAATATTACATACTCAAGCCCACTGTGCTTTGAATGCTTGGCTTTATGTTACACTCATTACTAGAGATGAGCGAATTATTCAAAAATTCGATTCGGCTGATTCGCCGAATTCGCGGAATAAATTCGATTCGATGCGAATATATTCGCTGCAAATTTAACTTATAAAAAGGGTGTTTCTAGGCTTCAGAGAGCCTTTATATTAGTGCAGAACACTGTACCTTTAATTTAAATGCCCTTGGAGTCTGCTGGGGAAGAGAAATAATACTGTCAGTCAGTATGACATGCAGATGAGTGCCGTCGATCTTAGAATCACCGCACACTTCACTCATTTGGGCAGTCACGGGGCCAAAACCAGAGTGTGGAGCCACAGTGTGGCGGTGGAGGCAGCAGCAATGGGAGGCCATACAGCACCCTATGACAAAATGGAACCCACCAGCAGTGTGAGGAGACCGGAAAGTGGCACATGGCAGAGTGTGGCGATGGAGACAGCAGCAATGGGAGGCCGTACAGGGACCCATGACACACTCTGGACCTGGCAGCAGCATGAGGAGGCGGTACAGGGGCCCATGACAGATTACGGGCCTGGCAGCAGCATGAGGAGTCGGTACGGGGGCCCATGGCAGATTACGGGCCTGGCAGCAGCAATGGGAGGCCATACAGCACCCTATGAAAAAATGGAACCCACCAGCAGTGTGAGGAGACCTGAAAGTGGCACATGGCAGAGTGTGGCGATGGAGACAGCAGCAATGGGAGGCCGTACAGGGACCCATGACACACTCTGGACCTGGCAGCAGCATGAGGAGGTGGTACAGGGGCCCATGACAGATTACGGGCCTGGCAGCAGCATGAGGAGTCGGTACGGGGGCCCATGGCAGATTACGGGCCTGGCAGCAGCAATGGGAGGCCATACAGCACCCTATGACAAAATGGAACCCACCAGCAGTGTGAGGAGACCTGAAAGTGGCACATGGCAGAGTGTGGCGATGGAGACAGCAGCAATGGGAGGCCGTACAGGGACCCATGACACACTCTGGACCTGGCAGCAGCATGAGGAGGCGGTACAGGGGCCCATGACAGATTACGGGCCTGGCAGCAGCAATGGGAGGCCATACAGCACCCTATGGGCAGGGACCTGCCCAGGGTCTCGTAAGTAGATTGCACGGAGGAGTAGAGTTTGTTATTGGAATTAACTGTGAGGGACTTTTAAACCTAGGCCTGTGTATGGCCTTCAATTGAAGCTGCTTCTGCTCCGCCACTCTGCCATTGGACTCTTGATAGTCGTCGACGATAGACGAGACCCTGGGCAGGTCTGGGTCCAATTTGTGGTAGAGACTGGTTTTGTTCAGCCATGCTTGAGCGAGTAATAACAGGTCTGTGCTGCCCTTTGGTGTCTGGCTTAATGCGCACAACACTGAACGTCCCAGCGTTTGTCAACGATTTGCCGTTAAGTGATGCAAACCCGCTGAACCACGTTCATGAGGAGCCGGTACAGGGGGCCATGAATCAGTATGGACCTGGCAGCAGCGTGAGCAGACGACAGAGGCACATGGCGCAGGGTGGCGGTGTAGGCAGCATTATTCTGAAGCCATACACAGGCCTAGGTTAAAAAGCGGACGCCGTCAGCAGCGTGAGCAGACGACAGAGGCACATGGCGCAGGGTGGCGGTGGAGGCAGCAGCAATGGAAGGCCATACAGCACCCTATCACAAAATGGAACCCACCAACAGTGTAAGGAGACCTGAAAGTGGCACATGGCAGAGTCTGGCGATGAAGTCAGCAGCAATGGGAGGCCGTACAGGGACCCATGACACACTCTGGACCTGGCAGCAGCAAGAGGAGGCAGTACAGGGGCCCATGGCAGAGTGGCGAAGCGTAAGCAGCTAAAATTGAAGGCCATACAGAGGCCTATGTTAAAAATAATAACATGTTTGGGGCATGATTTATGGCGGATTTAGTCAGTTGTGTCAGGAACTGGTGGTTTGAAATCCAGACTAATCCACCCCTGATTCATTTTCACAAACGTGAGTCTCTCCACACTTTGGGTGGACAGTCGTGTCCTCCGCGGAGTTACAATACCTCCTGCCGCACTAAACACACGCTCCGATGCCACGCTACTGGCCGGGCATGACAGCCTTTCAAGGGCAAATTCAGCTAGTTGGGGCCAAAGGTCAAGTTTCGTTGCCCAGTAGTCAAGGGGATTGTCTACCTCGGTTGGCAGGGTGCTGTCCAAGTAGGCCCGAGCCTGTTGTTTGAGGTCCTGCTCCAGATCCACCTGATGCTGCTGCTGCTGCGGCTGGTTAGTAGTTTCCTCACTGCGCTGGTGAAGAAAGCTACTCATCATCGACTGCAGACTGAGACAGCCGCTGCTGGTGGAGCTGCCACTGCTCCTACCACCCCACCCCTCCCCTGCTGCCATGGCAGCGGAACGCGAGCGCACAGGGCCCACAGTGTCTGAGGATGGACGTTGGCGCAGAAAGGCAGAGACCAACTGACTACATAGGTGGTTTTTATAGTACTTTATTTTGGCCTCCCTCTCAGCAGGTGTGAAAAAGGCCACCATTTTTGAACGGTAGCGAGGGTCCAACAAGGTGGACAGCCAAAAGTCATCCCTCTGTCTGATGGTTATTATTCGGCTGTCGCTACGCAAGCAACCGAGCATGCTATGGGCCATTTGTGCCAAGGAATGCGAGGGACTCCCTGCCTCCATCTCCACAGCATACTGCCACGGTGCGTCTTGGTCCTCCGTCTCCTCCTCCTCCTCTACCAGATGCTCCTGCTCCTCCACTCCTGTCCGCTGAGTGGAAAAACCACCCATTTCACTCAATAATTCCTGAGCACCAATGTCCTCCTCTACCTCCTCCTCTTCTTCCTGTCCTGCCCCCACAGGGGTCATGTGGCGTTGAGATCTGTGCGCCACGTCTACCGCACCCTGACCAGCCATTGTTAACAGCATTTGTTCCAGGACGTGCAACAGAGGAATGACGTCGTTCATCCCATAGTCCTGCCGACTCACGAATAGCGTGGCCTCCTCAAAGGGCCTGAGCAAGCGGCAGGTGTCACGCATGAGCTGCCAATGGCTGACATCTAAGTTACACAGGGGAGTACCTTTATCCGCTTGTAACATCAGGAAATCGGTGATGGCCTTTCGCTGTTCGTAAAGGCGGTCTAACATATGTAGGGTTGAATCTCACCTTGTTGCAACGTCGCAGATCAGGCGATGCTGTGGAATTCCGTTCTGCCGCTGCAGCTCAAGGAGGGTGTGCTTTGCGGTGTAGGAATGGCTGAAATGCATGCAAAGTTTACGTGACATTTTAAGGATGTCTTGCAGTGGGACGGTGGATTTTAGGAACCGCTTGACAACCAGATTGAACACGTGAGCCATGCATGGCGCATGGCACAACCTTCCTTGACGCAGAGCAGGCACCATGTTCTTTCCATTGTCGGTCAACACGGTTCCGATTTTCAGTTTGCGCGGAGACAGCCATCTGTCGATTTCTCTGTTCATTACACTCAGAAGTTCCTCCCCTGTGTGGCTACGTTCGCCAAGGCATACCAGGTGCAGCACAGCGTGACACCATTGCGCCCTGCACATGTGATATGCCGGTCGGGTAATGGGACTTGGCACGGGGGTGGCGGCTGAGGACACGGCGGAAGAAGAGGTGGTAGAGGCGGACATCTTTGCTGGACCAAGGACGTGCAAACGTGGAGGCAAAAGCGGCGTGACCTGTCCAAGTTGCTGGTGCGGCTGTGCCGGCACCACGTTCACCCAGTGGGCCGTAAATGACATGTACTGTCCCTGACCGTAGTTACAGCTCCACACGTCGGCGCTGCCGTGCACTTTGGCAGAGACCGACATGCTCAAAGACTGGCCCACCATCTCTTCTACATGTGAATGCAGGGCTGGCACTGCCTTTTTGGCGAAGAAATGGCGGCTTGGCACTCTCCACCGCGGCTCGGCACAAGCCATCATTTCTCGGAAAGGTGCTGAGTCCACCACTTGGAAAGGGAGGGACTGCAGCACCAGCAACTTGGACAGGAGGACGTTCAGCTTCTGCACCGTCGGGTGCGTGCTCGCAAACTGTTGTCTCTTGGAAACGGATTCCAAGAAAGACTGCTGACGGAATCCGTGAAGAGGAGTAGCAGGAGAAGGAGCATCTGAACGAGCGGAAGATGCCAACGAGCGACAACTCCCCTCAGCAGAGGTGTTGGAGCCTTGACTGGCTGATAGAGGGCGATTGACGTCGGGTGACGGAGCAAGTAACGGAGCGGGTGATGGAGCGGGGGCTGGGGCAGGCAGAACCGCCGTATATTTATCACGGTTTTCCCAGGCCACCGAATGGCGACGCTGCATATGCTGACGCAACGCTGTAGTCCCAACATGGGCCCCCTGGCCACGCTTGACTTTCTGGCCACATAGTCGACATACGACTACGTTTACTTCCTCGGGCGGCTTGACGAAAAATTGCCACACCGCCGAGTAGGAAACTTTGCCCCCGCTACTCCTCATTGGCTGACTGCTACTTCCTCCGTGCACACCGGCACCACTACTGGACGTGGTGGTAGGCTGCAGTGGAGCTGGTGCTCTACTCCGTGGCCGTTTGCCTCCACTGACACTGCTGCGACCCTGCTGCCTCCTGGGCAACCCACCGACTGTTTTGCTCGCTGCCAAGCTGGCACCCTCTTCTCCTGATGATGCGGAAGCAATAGCCTGATGACGACGAGGCTGCCAAGTGCGATCAGCCTCATCATCATCAATTAGGGTCTCCGCCTCACTACTAGCCCCCTCGGCTGCGTGTGGGTCAGGAGACAGACCTGTCTCTAGACCGGCTACCGAGCCACTCTCCTCGCCAGTACTTCTTCGCCTGGCTGCTGAAGAGGCGGATGTCTCCCCCCGTTCCTGACCGCCCTCTGTTAGCTCTTCCTCACTGTACAGTGGGGCTGAGCCCACAGCATGCGATACTTCGCTTGGTGAGGGAACACCAAAGGACAGAGGCAGGTAGAGGACACGTGATTTCAGTGGGCTTGCTCCCGGGCCATGCCAACTAACGGTTGTGTCTGACGTACCCACCGACCATTGGCTGTAGGTGTCAGAGGTGACCTGGGAAGAGGAAGACGACCGAGCCAACCAATCGATGACGGCAGGGTTGTCGGTGGAGACACGACCGCTGGATGACACCGGGAGCACTGGCCTCTGGCTGCGACTAGTGCTGCCTCGACCCCTTCCTCTGCTGCCACGTCTGCTTGCTCCTGAAACATTGCCTCCTCTGCCACTCCTCTGCGTGTTGTCTGACATACTCTTTAATTCAATAGTGGTTGTGAAGCAGAAAGTAACGATTCTGTGTCCCTGAGTAACGATTCTGTGTCCCCGAGTAACGATTCTGTGTCCCTGAGTAACGATTCTGTGTCCCCGAGTAACGATTCTGTGTCCCCGAGTAACAATTCTGTGTCCCCGAGTAACGATTCTGTGTCTGTCCCTGAGTAACGATTCCGTGTCCCTGAGTAACGATTCCGTGTCCCTGAGTAACGATTCCGTGTCCCCGAGTAACGATTCCGTGTCCCCGAGTAACGATTCCGTGTCCCCGAGTAACGATTCCGTGTCCCCGAGTAACGATTCTGTGTCCCCGAGTAACGATTCTGTGTCCCTCAGTAACGATTCTGTGTCCCTGAGTAACGATTCTGTGTCCCTGAGTAACGATTCTGTGTCCCTCAGTAACGATTCTGTGTCCCTCAGTAACGATTCTGTGTCCCTGAGTAACGATTCTGTGTCCCTGAGTAACGATTCTGTGTCCCTGAGTAACGATTCTGTGTCCCTCAGTAACGATTCTGTGTCCCTCAGTAACGATTCTGTGTCCCTCAGTAACGATTCTGTGTCCCTGAGTAACGATTCTGTGTCCCTGAGTAACGATTCTGTGTTCCTGAGTAACGATTCTGTGTCCCTGAGTAACGATTCTGTGTCCCTGAGTAACGATTCTGTGTCCCTGAGTAATAATTCTGTGTCCCTCAGTAACGATTCTGTGTCCCTCAGTAACGATTCTGTGTCCCTCAGTAACGATTCTGTGTCCCTGAGTAACAATTCTGTGTCCCTGAGTAACAATTCTGTGTCCCTCAGTAACGATTCTGTGTCCCTCAGTAACGATTCTGTGTCCCTCAGTAACAATTCTGTGTCCCTGAGTAACAATTCTGTGTCCCTGAGTAACAATTCTGTGTCCCTGAGTAACGATTCTGTGGCCCTAAAGTCTCTGTGGCCCTAACTCTGTCCCTAATACAGACAGGTCTGTCTCTCTTGAATGACCGGAGGCTAAAGGAGAATTGTAAGATGGCCGCGATTTATAGCTCCACCATTACACAGTGCTGGCTGGCTGGCTGCTGATGGGCTAATGCGATCACATGTCATGAATGAATGCATTATGGGTCAGCGCGCCTTGTCTGCGCGCCTTCCCAGAGATCCCTGCTCCGTCGCCACACATGTCGCCGCCATTTTTGGAAAAATTCGATTCGTGCATCCGAAGTTTGCTAATTTTCGGATTCGGCGCGAATCGAATTTTTCCTAATCTTCGAAACGAATTCCACTTCGTCATGTTCGATTCGCTCATCTCTACTCATTACCACTGAAATCTGTACAAACATATCACAACCACATCCTCTTTAGGTGTCCGTTTGTGAACCAGCAGTAAATGATCGCTGCTCAGTTCTCTGGCATTCTCGGAGAACACAGTTCTCCTGTGAATGCAGTTTATGAAGCAGTTCTCTGAACGAAGGGAGAACGGTCTCCAAACGCTGGAGAACGGTCTACAAACTCTGAAAAACGGCTCATTTTCCTATAATCTCTCGAGATTATAGTAAAAGATCAGTTTACTAAACAGAAGTAAACTCTCTGCTTAGTTTTCGGTCCCTCTGATTCTCCAGCTCTGATTCTCCAGCTTTGCAATTTTGTTCTGTGTAATAATATGTTGGTTTTCAGTCATTTGAAAAACAGTAAATTGATATCAAATACTTACCATAATTTTCCTTGCCTGGTTTGTCCTCATGTCAACATACAATGGGTTAACCCCTCCCTTTGGATCCTCAGGACCACCTTTCCCATCTTAATAAAGAGAAGTTCTCCCCTCCCTACTTGTTCTAATATATAGCGGTGACAGGCCACTTAGGGAGGGAAGAAAATTGTGCTGACATGAAGTCAGACCAGGAAAGGAAAATTACAGTAAGTATTCTGGTTGTAGGGTGGGATATAAAAGAAAAAATTCAACCAGCCTGACTGACAAAAATTTTTTTAATTAACTTGAAGAGGAGCTGACACCACCGCCCTCCAAACATAAAAAGACTTGGCAGAGATTACGTCTAATCTGTAGTGACGTACAAAGGTTTCGCATGAACTCAAGCTAGCAGTTCTGCATGTCTTCCACCGGTTATTTTGCAATGGATGCCCATGAGGCTGTCATCCCACTGGTGGAATGAGCTCTTACACTCTGCAGAGGAGCAAGGCTCTGTTGACTGTATGCCAAGTTGATCACTCTCGTGATCCAAGTGACTAAGATTCTTGGTGATGCAGCCTTCCCTTTCCTATGCCCAAATGGGATGATGAATACGTTATTGGTCTTGTGTACATGTTGCGTACGCTGCAGGTATGTTCACAATAGACTGATCATGTCTAGTGGTCTAAGGTCCAATTGGTTCATCCGCTCCAGTGGTTGCGTAAAACTCGGTAGCTCCGCCTCCCAGTTTACATGGAACCTTGAAACTACCTTGGAGGCTAGGGCAGACGACGGACGCAGGATCACCCTATCTGGGTGAATGATGCAGAATGGATCTCTGCGGGACAGGGCTGCTAATTCAGACATTCTTAATGTTGTAATAGCTGTAAGGTAGGTTAGTTTAATTGCCAGAAACCACAATGAGCATGATTCAGATGGCTCAAATGGGGCTGTAGTAGAGCCTTTAATACCGTGCCTAAGTCCCAGGCTGGGAAGTAGTCCTTTTTAGAAGGCCGAATTCTTAGTGCTGCTCTGAAGAACTGTCTAATTAAAGGTTCCTCTGCCCATTTGTGTCCCATGAAGGCAAACAGTGCTGAGACTTGCACCTTTATTGGGCTATACACCAAGCCCATATTCACTGCTGACTGCAGGAACTCTAGTATACTTGCAATGCTTGGAGCCAGCGGAGAGAAGTTATGCTGATGCAAAGGCTACACATTTCTTCCATATTCTAGATTACATTGTGTTTTTTGTAGCTTTCCTTGCTTTTAATAGTGTTGAAATTACCTCCTCCGAGAGGTGTTGCGAGTGTAATCTGGCCGATTCAACAGCCAAGCATTAGTTGTAATCTCCCCTGGTTGGGATGAATCCAATGCTCTTGCTGTAACAAATCCTTCTGGAGAGGTAGATGTACTGGTGGGGCTGCGGTCATCTCCAGGAGCAGAGGAAACCACGGCCTTCAAGGCCAGAAAGGAAGGATTAGGATGGCATGGACTCTCTCTCTCATAATCTTTAGCAAGGTCCTCATAATTAGAGGAATCTGAGGGAGCTGATACACTAGAGGGAATTGTCAAGGTATTGAGAAGGCATCCTGCACTAATGCCTTTTGGCATGCAAACCTTGTCACAAATTTTGGTAGTTGCGCATTCTCTGGTGTCACCATCAGGTGCACCGTGGGCGTTCCCCATTTGGCGAAGATCGGTTGCAAGTAGCGTTTGTTGATTGTCCACTCACCATTGGCAGGAAACCTCTGACTTAGCTGGTCCGCTATCTGGTTGTGTTTGGCTGGAATGTAGGCTGCTGTTAGGGCTTCCACATGAATCTCGGCTCCGAGGAAGATCTCGGTCGCCAACTGGAGCAATGGCAGGCTCTTGGTTCCAACCTGTTGGGTTATGTAGGCTACTGCCGTCTGATTGTCTAACATTAATTTGATGCTGACTCCCTGAATCAGCCCTTCTAAGGCCTGTAGGGCCGGTATGCTGCCTACAGTTCCAGGAGGTTTGAGTGCCTGGTCTCTGAAGCATGCCATCTGCCCTGGGCTTGTCTCCCAAGACAGTGAGCCCCCCACTGCCGACTAAGATGTAAGGGAGAATTCTAAGAACTCTGATGTACAGTGGAAACTCTGATGTAAGGGGGAATATTGTAGACTCTGGTGTAAAGAGGAATGCTGATATAAGGGGGTCTCTGGTGACCAGAGACCCCACTTACAGCAGAGTTCCCAGTATTCCCCTTTAAGCAGGGTTTCCAGAGCTCTGATTACATTAGAATTCACAGAGTTCTCCCTTACATCAGAGACCATAGAGCCCCCATTACATAAAAGTCAGCAAAGCCATAGTCTGCACAGCTCCTCTTACATCAGAGTCTAAACATCCCCCATTACATCAAAATCCACAGAGCGCTTCTTACAACAGAGTCCACAGAGCTCCCCTTATATCAGAGTCCACAGAGCACCCTTTACATCAAAGTCTGCACAGCCCCCTTACATCAGAGTCCACAGAGCCCTCCTTATAGCAGAGTCCACTGAGCACCCCTTTCATCAGAGTTTGCATACCCCCATACATCAGCGTCCACACAGCCCCCCTTACATCAGAGTCCACAGAGCACCCCTCACATCAGAGTCCACAGAATTTCCACTTACAGTGTAAGGGGGTAGCTCTGTGGACACTAATGTAAATGGAAACTCTGATGTAAGGGGTGCTCTAGGAACCCTGATTTAAGAGGGGTGGTCAGATGTAAGGGGTAATACTGTGGACTCTGGTGTAAAGGGGAACTCTGATATAAGGGGGTTACTGCTCACCAGAGCCCCCCATACATCAGAGTCCACAGAGCATACCTTACATTACTGTATTCACTGGGAGACAAGAGAGAGAAGGAAGTAAGGGGGTAAACTTCAGTTAGACACAGAGGAGAGAGTGTGAGCTCACTCACCCCAGAATGGAGGCTCAGGTATCTTCTGTCAGCAGTTTTCTTCTTCTGGCTAGCAGCTGCTGGCTCCAAACATCCCGCCCACACATCCCTGGGAGTGTGGGTGTGACAGAATGGGAGGTGAGGGGGTGGAAGGTGGAGGAGCAGATGAGCTCTCTCTCTCCTATCCCGTCCGTGTGGGGGGGAGGAGGGAGAAATTGTCAGTTTTGGCTCTGAGCTGTGTGTAAGTGAGAGACTCACCTTAGAGCCCTGCAGCCAGCAACCACGCTGGGGCCCCTCCACAATGGGAGAACACCAGGGTCCGGTTGTAACTGCAACCTTTGCGACCCTCGTAGTTTTGCCACTACATGAATGTTCTGGTTCTTAAAGGGGAACTTCAAAACTATTCAGAAAAGGAAAACTTTTGAACTAAGAATGAAAATTCTATTTTACACAAAAGATAATGGATTAAAAAAGGACCTCAGCTTTCTAAATTATTCACCAGTTTTACAACCATCCTCACCTCTGTGACTGTTATTCCCCCTCCTAGTCTATAGCCCTCTCCTTGCCTTATCTCATTAACTACCCAAGTTTAATTACTATTGCTGTGGATGTTTGTTTGTCCTCTTTGTTCCTCAGAGATCATCTTACTTGACTTTCTGCTAAAATGTTTGTGTACTGTGTGGACCTTGAAGAAGAGGGTACACCTTGAGTGCTTGCCCTGAAAATTTGGATGTAAGTGTTAAATAGAAAAAAAAAAAATCACGGACAGTACTCAATAGCTCTTGTTACAATTGCACTAATACAGCCACAATTACCTCAAGTTTAAATGCAAAATAAACTATCTGGGAAGTATAAACAACTTTTATGCTTCCCTAATCAAGTTCTCCTACATATACTGTAGATCAGTGGTTCTCAACCTGTGGGTCGTGACCCCTTTGGGGGTCGAACGACCCTTTCACAGGGGTCCCCTAAGACAATCAGAAAACACCTATTTCCGATGTGTAAAGAGCAGCTACTGTGTAGAAAGCAGCTGCTGTGTTGAAAGCAGCTACTCTGTTAAAAGCAGCTACTGTCTTGAAAGCAGCAGTATTGGAGGTAAAACGACACTCATGAATTATAATTACTGGGTAAATAATTTTATGGTTGGGGGTCACCACAACATGAGGAACTGTATTAAAGGGTCACGGCATTAGGAAGGTTGAGAACCACTGCTGTAGATGTACTTGCATTTATGTGAGCTTACATACGTTTGCATATGTTTAGATAGGTTCAGAGTATCTAAACTGCTACTGGACAGAATTTTAATTTCTCTAAATGCAGGTACACACTGACTGTGAATTCTAATTTTAAAATCATTATAATATTAAGAAATGTCCTATAAATGCATATTCACACACTTTTGTCCATGCCAGCTGAATAAGACCTAAACTTTTCCAAATTCAATTGCTTTCCCAACCAGTGATTTTAATACTGAAATGTAAAATACAGCGCTATATGATAAAATGAATAAATGAGCAAACTGAACTTACAAAAGTGACTAAAAACAGGAGTGAAGCGCATATGATTAAACGCTAAAGTGAACACTATGCAATAAAGTGTCTCGCCAAGTAATAGCGAGGATGGTGATAATTAGAGATGAGCGAATCGAACATGATGAAGTGGAATTCGTTCCGAAGATTTGGAAAAATTCGATTCGAAGATTAGCAAACTTCGGATGCACGAATCGAATTTTCCCAAAAATGGCGGCGACATGTGTGGCGACAGGAGAAAATGGACAGAGAAGATGGGGCGGGGATCTCTGGGAAGGCGCGCAGACAAGGCGCGCTGACCCATAATGCATTCATGAGTCATGAATCATGACATGTGATCGCATTAGCCAATCAGCAGCCAGCCAGCACTGTGTAATGGTGGAGCTATAAATCGCGGCCATCTTAGAATTCTCCATTAGCCTCCGGTCATTCAAGAGAGACAGACCTGTGTATATTAAGGGACAGAGTTAGGGCCACAGAGACTTTAGGGCCACAGAATCGTTACTCAGGGACACAGAATCGTTACTCAGGGACACAGAATCGTTACTCAGGGACACAGAATCGTTACTCAGGGACACAGCTATCATAGAATCGAAAATTTAAAGTGACATACACCCTTTTTTTTTTTGGTGGCTGTCGTGCACAGTTGGTGCTGCAGTTTGCCGATTGTGCAAAATAAACTGACTTTCTGCTTCACAACCACTATTGTACGTTCAAAGAGTTAAATCCATTTACACGCCGGCTGGCGGTAATATTTTTTGGGTGATTAGTGCATTCCAGTGACACAAACGTACAGTTTCCAGCCAACGGCAAGCTGCAATTGACCGATTGTGTACAATAAACTGACTTTCTGCTTCACAACCACTATTGTACGTTCAAATAGTTAGATAATGAAGTTAGATCCATTTACACGCCGGGTGGCGGTAATATTTTTTGGGTGATTAGTGCATTCCAGTGACATAAACATACAGTTTCTAGCCAACGGCAAGCTGCAATTGACCGATTGTGCTAAATAAACTGACTTTCTGCTTCACAACCACTATTGTACGTTCAAAGAGTTAAATCCGGTTTTATTTTTGGGGTGCTTATTGAATTAAAGAGTATGTCAGACAACACGCAGAGGAGTGGCAGAGGAGGCAATGTTTCAGGAGCGAGCAGACGTGGCAGCAGAGGAAGGGGTCGAGGCAGCACTAGTCTCAGCCAGAGGCCAGTGCTCCCGGTGTCATCCAGCGGTCGTGTCTCCACCGACAACCCTGCCGTCATCGATTGGTTGACTCGGTCGTCTTCCTCTTCCCAGGTCACCTCTGACACCTACAGCCAACGGTCGGTGGGTACGTCAGACACAACCGTTAGTTGGCATGGCCCGGGAGCAAGCCCACTGAAATCACGTGTCCTCGACCTGCCCCTGTCCTTTGGTGTTCCCTCACCAAGCGAAGTATCGCATGCTGTGGGCTCAGCCCCACTGTACAGTGAGGAAGAGCTAACAGAGGGTGGTCAGGAACGGGGGGAGACATCCGCCTCTTCAGCAGCCAGGCGAAGAAGTACTGGCGAGGAGAGTGGCTCGGTAGCCGGTCTAGAGACAGGTCTGTCTCCTGACCCACACGCAGCCGAGGGGGCTAGTAGTGAGGCGGAGACCCTAATTGATGATGATGAGGCTGATCGCACTTGGCAGCCTCATCGTCATCAGGCTATTGCTTCCGCATCATCAGGAGAAGAGGGTGCCAGCTTGGCAGCGAGCAAAACAGTCGGTGGGTTGCCCAGGAGGCAGCAGGGTCGCAGCAGTGTCAGTGGAGGCAAACGGCCACGGAGTAGAGCACCAGCTCCACTGCAGCCTACCACCATGGCCAGTAGTGGTGCCGGTGTGCACGGAGGAAGTAGCAGTCAGCCAGTGAGGAGTAGCGGGGGCAAAGTTTCCTACTCGGCGGTGTGGCAATTTTTCGTCAAGCCGCCCGAGGAAGTAAACGTAGCCGTATGTCGACTATGTGGCCAGAAAGTCAAGCGTGGCCAGGGGGTCAATGTTGGGACTACAGCGTTGCGTCAGCATATGCAGCGTCGCCATTCGGTGGCCTGGGAAAACCGTGATAAAGATACGGCGGTTCTGCCTGCCCCAGCCCCCGCTCCATCACCCGCTCCGTTACTTGCTCCGTCACCCGACGTCAATCGCCCTCTGTCAGCCAGTCAAGGCTCCAACACCTCTGCTGAGGGGAGTTGTCGCTCGTTGGCATCTTCCGCTCGTTCAGATGCTCCTTCTCCTGCTACTCCTCTTCACGGATTCCGTCAGCAGTCTTTCTTGGAATCCGTTTCCAAGGGACGACAGTTTGTGAGCACGCACCCGACGGTGCAGAAGCTGAACGTCCTCCTGTCCAAGTTGCTGGTGCTGCAGTCCCTCCCTTTCCAAGTGGTGGACTCAGCACCTTTCCGAGAAATGATGGCTTGTGCCGAGCCGCGGTGGAGAGTGCCAAGCCGGCATTTCTTCGCCAAAAAGGCAGTGCCAGCCCTGCATTCACATGTAGAAGAGATGGTGGGCCAGTCTTTGAGCATGTCGGTCTCTGCCAAAGTGCACGGCAGCGCCGACGTGTGGAGCTGTAACTACGGTCAGGGACAGTACATGTCATTTACGGCCCACTGGGTGAACGTGGTGCCGGCACAGCCGCACCTGCAACTTGGACAGGTCACGCCGCTTTTGCCTCCACGTTTGCACGTCCTTGGTCCACAAAAGATGTCCGCCTCTACCACCTCTTCTTCCGCCGTGTCCTCAGCCGCCACCCCCGTGCCAAGTCCCATTACCCGACCGGCATATCACATGTGCAGGGCGCAACGGTGTCACGCTGTGCTGCACCTGGTATGCCTTGGCGAACGTAGTCACACAGGGGAGGAACTTCTGAGTGTAATGAACAGAGAAATCGACAGATGGCTGTCTCCGCGCAAACTGAAAATCGGAACCATGTTGACCGACAACGGAAAGAACATGGTGTCTGCTCTGCGTCAAGGAAGGTTGTGCCATGCGCCATGCATGGCTCACGTGTTCAATCTGGTTGTCAAGCGGTTCCTAAAATCCACCATCCCACTGCAAGACATCCTTAAAATGTCACGTAAACTTTGCATGCATTTCAGCCATTCCTACACCGCAAAGCACACCCTCCTTGAGCTGCAGCGGCAGAACGGAATTTCACAGCATCGCCTGAACTGCGACGTTGCAACAAGGTGGAATTCAACCCTACATATGTTAGACCACCTTTACGAACAGCGAAAGGCCATCACCGATTTCCTGATGTTACAAGCGGATAAAGGTACTCCCCTGTGTAACTTAGATGGCAGCCATTGGCAGCTCATGCGTGACACCTGCCGCTTGCTCAGGCCCTTTGAGGAGGCCACGCTATTCGTGAGTCGGCAGGACTATGGAATGAACGACGTCATTCCTCTGTTGCACGTCCTGGAACAAATGCTGTTAACAATGGCTGGTCAGGGTGCGGTAGATGTGGCGCACAGATCTCAACGCCACATGACCCCTGTGGGGGCAGGACAGGAAGAAGAGGAGGAGGTAGAGGAGGACATTGGTGCTCAGGAATTATTGAGTGAAATGGGTGGTTTTTCCACTCAGCGGACAGGAGTGGAGGAGTAGGAGCATCTGGTAGAGGAGGAGGAGGAGACAGAGGACCCAGACGCACCGTGGCAGTATGCTGTGGAGATGGAGGCAGGGAGTCCCTCGCATTCCTTGGCACAAATGGCCCATAGCATGCTCGGTTGCTTGCGTAGCGACAGCCGAATAATAACCATCAGACAGAGGGATGACTTTTGGCTGTCCACCTTGTTGGACCCTCGCTACCGTTCAAAAATGGTGGCCTTTTTCACACCTGCTGAGAGGGAGGCCAAAATAAAGTACTATAAAAACCACCTATGTAGTCATGCAGTATATAGCCCTATCGGCCACTTTCTGGCATCCAGTTGCTGTAGCCCCCATCACCACACTGTGCCACGGGCCCCTGTACCGCCTTCTCATACTGCTGCCAGATCCATCCTCTGCCATGTGCGTCTTTGTCGTCTGCTTACGCTGCTGGGTTCAAGTTTTAAACCTAGGCCTGTGTATGGCTTCCGAATACTGCTGCCTCCACCGCCACCCTGCGCCATGTGCCTCTGTCGTCTGCTCACGCTGCTGACGGCTTCCGCTTTTTAACCTAGGCCTGTGTATGGCTTCCGAATACTGCTGCCTCCACCGCCACCCTGCGCCATGTGCCTCTGTCGTCTGCTCACGCTGCTGATGGCTTCCGCTTTTTAAACTAGTCCTGTGTATGTCTTCCGAATACTGCTGCCTCCACCGCCACCCTGCGCCATGTGCCACTTTCAGGTCTCCTTACACTGTTGGTGGGTTCCATTTTGTGATAGGGTGCTGTATGGCCTTCCATTGCTGCTGCCTCCACCGCCACCCTGCGCCATGTGCCTCTGTCGTCTGCTCACGCTGCTGACGGCTTCCGCTTTTTAACCGAGGCCTGTGTTTGGCTTCCGAATACTGCTGCATCCACCGCCACCCTGCGCCATGTGTCTCTGTCGTCTGCTCACGCTGCTGACGGCTTCCGCTTTTTAACCTAGGCCTGTGTATGGCCTTCAATTGAAGCTGCTTCTGCTCCGCCACTCTGCCATTGGACTCTTGATAGTCGTCTCCCCACGCTGCTGCTGGGGGGACTTTTTAACATAGGCCTCTGTATGGCCTTCAATTTTAGCTGCTTACGCTCCGCCACTCTGCCATGGGCCCCTGTACCGCCTCCTCATGCTGCTGCCAGGCCCGTAATCTGCCATGGGCCCCCGTACTGACTCCTCATGCTGCTGCCAGGCCCGTAATCTGTCATGGGCCCCTGTACCGCCTCCTCATGCTGCTGCCAGGTCCAGAGTGTGTCATGGGTCCCTGTACGGCCTCCCATTGCTGCTGTCTCCATCGCCACACTCTGCCATGTGCCACTTTCAGGTCTCCTCACACTGCTGGTGGGTTCCATTTTGTCATAGGGTGCTGTATGGCCTCCCATTGCTGCTGCCTCCACCGCCACACTGTGGCTCCACACTCTGGTTTTGGCCCCGTGACTGCCCAAATGAGTGAAGTGTGCGGTGATTCTAAGATCGACGGCACTCATCTGCATGTCATACTGACTGACAGTATTATTTCTCTTCCCCAGCAGACTCCAAGGGCATTTAAATTAAAGGTACAGTGTTCTGCACTAATATAAAGGCTCTCTGAAGCCTAGAAACACCCTTTTTATAAGTTAAATTCGCAGCGAATATATTCGGCACGAAGCGAATTTAAATGGCGAATTCGGCGAATCAGCCGAACCGAATTTTTGATTAATTCGCTCATCTCTAGTGATAATATATATATATATATATATATATATATATATATAAATATATATAAAGGTGACAATAATGAACATTTATTCATTTTACATTTCAGTCTTATTTGAGGATATAGGGGTTCATCCTTTCATGCTAGCTGCTTTATTGTATCGTGCGCTCACTTGTTACCTTTTTGAGTGATTTTAACCTCTTCCGCACAGAAATGTGTGGCCTCCCGGCGTCTGGGCCTAGACGCCGAGCGGCTGCACATTTGCGTGCAATTAACAAACAAACATATGTCTTGAGATCGCGCACCCATGTTCGGTACTCACGGAAAGGTCCCGGTCTGCTCTTTTGAGCGGGACCCTTCTCGATCATGTGACAACGAGTCACAGCGGTCACATGATCCCTAAACCCCGCCCATCCCACCTTCTGAAACTCTTAAAGGGCCGGGAGGCACCGGTGGGAAGGGGTTAATACACTGGTCCACAGAATTCAAATGAAAATAAAAGGCACCCTTCAAAGTCCAGTCTGAGCATGTGCCTTGATCTGGAATTATACAAATCTCATCATCACAATACCTTTTTTTTTTACAAGTAGAAAAGATCTTTAACCCCGGAGAGATTACAGGATGTTGACTTTGATTTATATTTCTTCTACAGCCACCAAAGTCAACCAAGATACAAGGCATGGAGGTAGCATTACGTTTTATTTCTCAAAACATATGTGTTCCCAACAAGTATACATTAAATTTTTTTCTTCATAAGAAGATATTTCCCTTTTAAATTTATTGTTATACTAATAGTCCCCATAATATCTATTTTATTCATTTAGTACTGACATTTTTTTTTGTTTTTTTTGTTAGCATTATAAGATTTAACATTCCTGCTTTAGTTAGATGGAGCCGGTACAATGAAGATGAATGAAAGCACTCAGGAAGCCAGTCTCATACATGAATATAAAATACATCTTTACATCTAACCCTGACTACGAATAATTACAGAATATAAAAACATGGACACTATACCTGTCAAATTGGTACTGCTTTGAAGATTAAATTTGATATAATATATAGTCCATGTTTGTACAAAAAGTGCATACATATGAAACACACGATATAAAATAAATATTTGTCTTAACATACAATTTATTCATGGATTTATTTGTAAAATGGCTTGGAAAATACCATTTGTTTTCTAATGTTCAGTTCCAGCTTGTATACTTTTATTTGTAAACACATTATCATTAATAGATCAAACCAAAATTCAATAATATACTTGCCATTATGTGTTTGGTTTATGATATTGGGCCTGATACATCAGGACCCATTAGCACTGAAGGCATTTAAGGTGACCTCTAACTGTTATGAAATGATAGGATAATTTTGCATGCTTTACATGCTAGTGTAATGTGATTAATTATATCCATTATATGCTTTTTTATAAAACAAAACTTACAAACATTTGTAGTCCTATTAGAGAGGCAATGACTAAAACATCAATTCCAAATGAAGCATAATGACTTGGAGCCAAGGGAACTCTTAAAATTGTTTTGCCACAATGTCAGCAATGTTACACAATGTTTACAGTGTCAATGTCACTCTAAAAGTACTTTACATTTTAGGTACTGCGAGCTCTAACTGTACCGTATTCTTCATCCAGGAAAGGCAATGGGGCAGAGGAACACTAGATGCCACAACAGCTCTGCTTATGATGAGACATCAAACCCAGTAGTACCACCCAGGTGGTAAGACTAAGAACAAATTTATTAATAAAATGAACATTATAAATGTGATCATGTCAAGGGGATGATGTGGAGAATGACACAGCAGAGAAGGGGGAACGAAGGTTCCATACCTTGAAACCTTTCATTTCTTCAACCTGTGTTTAAGCATATATATTATATCATTTATAAGAGGTTGAAGAAAGGAAGGGGAGCTATGCATTAGAGTAATATATAGTTTAATATGCTCCCTTAATCATCAAAAAGCTAAAGATCTCCAAAATGTGAAATAGAGGAAAAAATTTCCATAAACTGGAAGAATTAGGAAAATAATTGGACAAAGGGTATTTGAAGATACATAAGTTAATTGTGGGAAACAATGCCAGAGAAGAATATTTCAAATTGATTAATAGAGAATATATTCCTACTGCAAGGTACTAAGTGGATGGGCGATAGTGATCTACACTGTTTGAAAAAAGGGTTTCTTTGTCCAAATCTACATCACATATTGTTTCATTGTAGTAAGGTCAAGAGGATGTGGAATAGAATTGCGAAATGGTTACGTAGCCTGTTCAAGAAACATTTTATCTTGACATTCAGAATGATAATTTTTATGCCAAGTCCAAGAGAAAATGATGGTAACTTATTATTGTTAGTCAAATTGATCACATTAAGAGAATTACTCAGGCAGAGGTCAGAGAAAAGATTGAATAACATTATAAATCACATTTCTAGATTCCTGAAAGTGGAATTCTTCGGAGCAATGGAAATTTGCACTGGGAAAAAGACCCACACTAAAAGTCAGTGAGCCAAATATAAAGATATATTTCCAGTGTGTCATCTTTTGGGCTTGGGTACTATGTTTTCCTTGATGAAAATGTAAATGTTAAAATTCTTATAACTATAGTATATATTGATTGTCGATTTGTAAATTACATTTTATACACTGAATTTTTATTATATGTGTAGATTTCTTATAAGCACTAAAAATGGTTATAAATCTGTCTAGTTATAGGCGTTCTTATCAATTGCACCTAAAAAAATAAATATACACATATAAACATATGTGTACAAAAAAAATAAAAAAATAAAAAAATATATATATATATATACTGGGATTTGATCAACTGGTCCCCTTGACAATGTCTGTTAGGACGAAACATACGTCGGGGAGGAGGAGACCATGCAGACATCATCCCCACCAGCTGGAGCTCACATCAGCAGCTTGTTACATGCGATATCTGTATTCAAACTCTGTGAGTAGTTCTTTGGCTTGTATACAATAAATAATTTTATTTGCAGTACTTCACTATGGAGATTCCTTTTTCTCTATCCTTGTAAAGGATAGAAGGAGGAGACCGCAGCACTGAAGCATCTCTGTGGTGGATGATTTGGATCGTGATTACACAGCTTCATGCCCTAAAAGACCACCTATAATTTGGGGTCTATAATTCTGGTAAGGGCCCACTGGAGAACTTCAGGCCCTCAGGCCACTCTCATGAAGTCTATTTCTGATTGTTAGATCAGAGACATTCACACCAGTGGCCTGCTGGAGGTCATTTTGTAGGACTCTAGCAGTGCCTATCCTGTTCATTCTTGCACAAAAGAGCAGATACTGGTCCTGCTGATAGTTTAAGGACCTTCTACGGCCCTGTCCAGCTCTCCTAGAGTAGCTGCCTGTCTTCTGGAATCTCCTCCATACTCTTGAAACTGTGCTGGGAGACACAGCAAACCTTCTGGCACTGGCACTACTGCTACCAAATAATAACACTGACACTAGCCAAATGCAAAACTAGTGAAAAACAGTCAGAAAAGATGAGTAGGGAAAAAATGTCATTGGCCTCCACCTGTAAAATCATTTCTGTTTTGGGGGTTGTCTCATTGTTGCCCATCTAATGCCCCTGTTGTTATTTCATTAACACCAAAGCAGCTGAAACTGATTATCAACCCCCCTGCTACTTAACTGGCCAGATCAATATCCCAGGAGTTTAATTGAATTAATGCTATACTCTGCGTAAAAAGTGTTACTTTAATTTTTTGGAGCAGTGTGTATATATATATATATATATATATATACACATATATATACAAACCATATATTGTGACCCCCCAGATCACTGGTGCATAAAATCAAGCACCTAAGCATGCAGACTACATCTGCAAACATTTGTGAAATAATGGGTCGCTCTCAGGAGCTCTGTGAATTCAAGCGTGGTACCGTGATAGTTTGCCACCTGTGCAATAAGTCCATCCATGAAATTTACTTGCGGCTCAAGATATTCCACAGTCAACTGTTAGTGGTATTATACCAAAGGGGAAGCAACTGGTAACAACAGCAACTTAGCCACAAAATGGTAGGCCACGTAAAATGATAGAGCGTGGTTAGCGCATTCTGAAGCATACAGTGCACAGAAGTCACCAACTGTGTCAGGGATCGCGGCGGCGCACGGGTCTGCGCAGGGCGCACTATTTAAACCAGCCCTGTGCATACCCAAATTGCTGTATGGTCTTGTTCCCTTGTTTCTGCTCCTTTCTGTTCCAGCGATTGCCTTGTTGACGACCCAGCCTGACCCTGATCCTGTTGACCGTCTCCTGCTCTGACCTTTGGCTCATTTTGACTATTCTCTGCCTGATCCTGATTATCTGACCTCCCGTTGCTGAACCTGGCCTGTGACCCGATTACTCTTAGCCTGCTGCTCTGTACTGTTTGCCTCTGCTGTTACCGACCTGGCCTGTCTGACTACGCTACACTCCGCCTCTTCACCTCAGGCTCTCACCTGTTACTTGCCACTGGCAACTACCTCTACCACAGCCGGTTGTACTCGGGGCCCGTGACCTGGTCTCAGTCTGCTCCAAGTCCATCCCCACCATCAGGGGCTCTGGTGAAACAGCAGGTGGGGCTTAGATTCCACGCCCTGAGGAATTCTGGTCTGTGGGGCGCTAGAGGCTACCGCCAGTCAGCTCCTGACAAACTGTCTGCAGAGTCAATAGCTAAAGACCTCCAAACTTTGTGTGGCTTTCAGATTAGCACAACAACAATGTGTAGAGAGCTTCATGGAATGGGTTTCCATGGCCGAGCAGCTGCATCCAAGCCTTATATCACCAAGTGCAACGCAAAGTGGTGTAAAGCACGCCGCCACTGAACTCTAGAGCAGTGGAGACGTGTTCTCTGGAGTGACAAATCACACTTCTCTGTCTGGAAATCTGATGGACATGTCTGGGTTTGGCGGTTGCCAGGAGAACGGTACTTACCTGACTGCATTGTGCCAAATGTAAAGTTTGGTGGAAGGGGGATTATGGTGGGGGGTTGTTTTTCAGGGGTTGGGCTTGGCTCCTTAGTTCCAGTGGAGGGAATTCTTAAAGCATCAACATACCAAGACATTTTGGACAATTTCATGCTCCCAGCTTTGTGGGAACATTTTGGGGATGGTCCCTTCCTGTGCCAACATGACTGCGCACCAGTGCACAAAGCAAGGTTCATAAAGACATGAATGAGTGAGTTTGGGGTGGAGGAACTTAACTGGCCTGCACAGAGTCCTGACCTCAACCCGACAGAACACCTTTAGGATGAGTTAAAGTGGAGACTGCTAGCCAGGCATTCTGATCTGACATCACTGCTTGACCTCATAAATGCGCTTCTGGAAGAATGGTCAAACATTCCCATAGACACACTCCTAAATCTTGTGCAAAGGGTGGGCCAACACAATACTGAACCCTACGGACTATGATTGGGATGCCATTAAAGTTCATGTGCTTGTAAAGGCAGGCGTCACAATACTTTTGGCAATATAGTGTATATATACACACAGCACAACAAATTGGTTATTTAATGTTTAAACACATGATTGTATGAGTGCAGCTGGGTATTTATTTATTTAGATATTGATCTATTTATTTTTTCACTTAGCACAGTGAAGAGGGATTTTTTTTTTACAGGTGTTTATCTTTTACAGGTGATGATTTTAGTTTAGAAGGTTACAAAACAGAAGCCATCTAACAAGGGGATGGCATGGGAGTTGGCTGTGCAGAGCCCAGCATCTAATTAGCAAGACAGTGAAACTTAAACAGCCTGTATAACAATGCTGCCGTCATCAGAGATGATTGTCAACTGGACAAGGAGGTACAGTTGACCCAATTTTAGGCAGAGGATTGTGAAGGAGACATCCACCATTTGAGAGGCTGAAGTATCCAGCCAAGGTTGCCATACTGTAGTAACTTTTTTTGGACAAGCACGGCCTTTGTAAATAAGCTTGTACATAGGCAGTTCTTGGTTGATCAAGTGACAAACATGTGACAATGAAGGAGGTGGAGCCTTCCAGCATAACAAATCATCTTCTTGCCATTGAAAAAGATCAAAGAAACATAATACGGCTACAAGTGAGAGGAACATACACATCGAGAACACCCAACAGGCCCACCTCTGGGGTCCTGGGAGCCCTCAGATGATTTGGCAACATATCAAACAGTTCAACCCAAAAAGGAGACAATCTAGGGCATGACCAAAACATGTATTGAACATTACCTGAGGTTTCCCCACAAACTAGGACAGCAGGCTTGATTTGTCACCTATTCGATTCAACTTGGCTGGGGTGTAGTGCAATTTGTGAATAGATTTAACGTGCGTAAACTTATTAGCAGTACTAAGAACATCCTGTAGAATAGTTTCAGTATTCAAGTTTCAAATTCTCCTTTGTGGGATCAGGAAGATAAGCATGCCATTTCTTAAAAGAGGAGGCAAAAGGGTGTGAACCAACCGTTTGCAATGCATTGTAGAAAGTGGTAACCAATTTGGTGATATTTGGATCTGCCATAAGATGTTCCAAAGGAGAAGCAGAAGAGGGAATTTATGTTGGTTCTTTAAGATACCGTAATATATTTGCACATCACTTTCATTATATTCGGCTTATTAAAAGAGATTTGTGTGCAAATCCTTTAATGCGGTGTTCCCACAATTTAAGATAAAAGACTTTCCCTCACATCTCCCAGAAGGAAAAGCCACTGTCGGCAGATACAGCATTTCTGTATACCAGGCTGGTAAGGCTTCAGGTAAGCTCCTGAAAGACTTTGAACAAGCCGTGCTGTACAGAATCTGGGCTGGCCCTGATCACAAGCCTGCGTTCAGTCAACCTAGAATCAAGCTTGCTCGGGAACTGCTCACATGCAGTATGCTTTAATGGTGAAAGGGACATCTTTATTGACATTTACTCATCTTCATGAGCAA